>NC_044320.2:46720801-47020801 GCF_007474595.2 Lynx canadensis | reverse complement strand
ACATTAGTAAGGAAAAAGTTAAACTGTCACGATTTGCGAACAACACAATAACGTTGCAGGGTACAAAATTAATACCCAGAAATTTCTAACATTTCCATATGCTAATAATGAAGCAGCAGAAAGAAAAATTAAGAAAACAATCCCATTTATAATTGAACCAAAAAGAATAAAATACCCAGGAATAAACTTAAATGAAGAGGTAAAGACCTATATTCTGAAAACTATGAAACACTGATAAAAGAAAATGAAGATGACACAAACAAATGGAAAAATATTCCATGCTCATGGACCAGAAAAATTAATATTCTTAAGATGTCCATATTACCCAAAGCAATCTACAGATTCAATGTAATCTCTATCAGAATACCAATACCATTTCTCACAGAACTAAAACAAATCCTAAAATTTGTATTGTACTACAAAAGACACCACATAGCCAAAGCGATCCTAAAAAAGAAGACCAAAGCTGGAGTTATCACAATTCCAGATTTCAACAAACACTACAAATCTGTAGTAATCAAAAAAGTATGCTACTACAAGAAACATAGAAAAAATAGATCAATGAAACAGACTAGAGATCCCAGAAATAAGTACACACTTGTATGGTCAATTAATCGACAACTGAAGTAATAATATACAATTGTGAAAAGACAGTCTCTTCAACAAATGCTGTTGAGAAAACTATATAGCTGTAGGCTAAAGAATGAAAATGAATCATTTTCTTATACCATACACAAAAAATAAACTCAAAGTGAATTAAACACCTAAATATAAGACCTGAAACCATAGAACTCCTAGAAGAAAACACAAGCAGTAATCTCTTTGACATTAGGTTTGTCAAAATTTTTCTAGAAATGTCTCCTCAGGCAAGGAAAGCAAAAGCAAAAATAAACTGTTGGGACTATACCAAAATAAAAAGTTTTGTACAGTGAGAATAAACATTAACAAAATGAAAATATAACTTAATGAGAAAAGATATTTGCAAACCATATATCTGATAAGGGGTTGATATCTAAACTATATAAAGAACTTATACACACTAACACCAAAAACACATAATCTGATTAAAACTGGGCAAAGAACTAAATAGACATTTTTCCAAAGAAGACACACAGATGCCCAACAATACATGGAAAGAGGCTCAACACCACTAATCATTAGGGAAATGCAAATCAAAACTGCAGTGAGATATCACTTTATACCTGTCAGAATGGCTAGTATCAAAAAGATGAGAAATAAGCATTGGTGAGGAAGTGGAGAAAAAGGAATCTTCATGAACTGTTGGCAGGAATGTAAATTGGTGCAGCCACTGTGGGAAGTAGCAGCTTTCCACTACAAAAAACCAAAAATAGAAATACCATATGATTCAGTAATTTTACCACTGGATATTTACCCAGAGAAAATGAAAACACTAATTCAAAAAGCTATATTCACCCTGATGTTCATTACAAACAACCACACACACACACAGGAATATTTGCCCCCCAAAGGTTGACATCTTGGCTTTGTAAAAACATGGATGAACCTAGAGGGCATTACACTAAGTGAAATAAGTCAGACTGAGAAAGACAAACACCATATGATTTCACTTATATGTGGAAACTAAAAAAACAAAACAATAACAAAAACAGAATCAGATCTATAAATCCTGAGAACAAACTCATGGTTACCAGTGGGGAGATGGTAGGAGTTGTGCAAAATGGGTAAAGAAAAGTGGGAGACACAGGCTTCCAGCTATGAAATGAATCAGTGGTGGGAATAAAAAGGACAGCATAGGAAATATAGTTCCTCGTGCGGTAATAGCTTTTTATGGTGACAGATAGTAGCTACACTTGTCCTGAGCATAACCTAACATATAAGCATAATGTATAATTTTGTCGAATTTCATGTGTTGTACACATGAAACTAACAAAACATTATGTGTCAACTATACTCGAAAAAAATGAATAGCTAGGTACTGGTAAGCTGAAAATCTTCAACGATTAAAAGTATTTTTTTTAAGATTTAAAAGGTTTCAAGGGTTAAAAACATTAAGATGCTTGCAAATATATTAACTCATATTACTTAAGCCATCACAGTGGCAAAATAAAATAATATAGTTCATAATTACTCCTAATGCATTTGAATCAAATCAAAATTACACACACATATTTCTTTTCTTTTTTTTTTTTTAAGAAAGACTTTACATGGATATTTAGTAGGACCACTTAGGAAATGCCTTGGATAACACCCTTCAAATAAATCATTTCTTCTGCATATGCAAAGGGTAAGCTAGAAGTCTACTACGGTGCACATCTAAAAGGAGATAATCATCAGGGATTGATCTGAAAAGACCAAAACAAAACAAAAAACTCAGAAAACTAATAACAAAAACTAAAATTAATTTTGTATATATATGACCTTTATATCCTCTGAAAAACAACTATAGATAATTTTTCCCTTAAACATATGACTTAAGGGGCGCCTGGGTGGCTCAGTCAGTTGGGCGTCCGACTTCAGCTTGGGTCATGTCTCCTGGTGTGTGGGTTGGATCCCAGAGCCTGCTTCAGATTCTATGCCTCTGCCTCTCCCCCACTCACACCGTGTCTTTCTCTCTCAAAAAAGTAAATTAACATTAAAAAAATTTAAAAAAAGGAAATAGGGCTTAATATTTCATATGATTATCCTGTTTGTCTCATAATCAGTTTATAGGTAAAATCATATAATACATTTCACGCTCATTTTGACATCATTGTGTATATATTTAAATTTATAGTGTGAGCCATGTTTTGTGAGATTTGCCACTCTATATCAGCAATTTTATATCAACAAATGAAACATCTACTTCAACTAGTCGGTTGCAGAATGTATTCAATTTTATGCAAATAAGAAAGTCAATGTCACAACCTTTTGAAAAGTTATCTAATATTAGTGCATTGTAAATGACCACTATTAAACCAGGGACACCATATCATAATTCAATTGCTGTGCACATTCTCGATTTATTTATTTTTCTTACGTTATAACACTCTGAGCATAGGCTTTGAATATTGTGTGCAATTTCAGGCCAAAGCAGCTTTATATAAAAGATGAATTCATATGAGGTAGCCTTATAATGAATGCTTTAAATCACTGTGAGCCCTGTAAATGAGAAGCCCTACTTTTTTTTTTTTACTGTCTCTTGAGAACTCATTAAGACAGCAAACACGTTTTTGAGAACAACCCAAATCATATACAGAACACACTAGCCCTTGTATCAAGAAGATCCTCTCAGTGAAAAACACTATAACTTTTGAACTAGAAAGTGGCATTAGAGATACATTTACGCACAGTGGTTCTTTCCACTAGGACTGCCAATTCCTAGTGCTGGGTTTGAATCTAAGTTAATTGATCCCCTATGTTGGTCTTCAATAATGTGTACCTCATTATAATCTTGCATGCAGAACGCTAGGCTATGAGAAGTTTTATTGATGCATATTGGAGCGAAACGACAACACAAAGGAATTCTTTTTTGAACCTAAATGTTGTGAAGAGGGCAAAACACACACTGTCCATCAACTGTTTCACATGTATTCTCCTGAAACCTAAAAAAGAACACATTGTCATTCTAAGTGTTTCAGTTACATTTAACCTTCACATGCCTTATCAAAATCTCAAAGTAGGTTAGATAACATTATGCTGTGCTATCCAAATTCGAGTATGAACTGACAATGTTTTCATCAAGCAAATAATTTATCAAGCAGTTAATAAACAAGCCCATACAAAGTAGTGGAAAGAAAGCTGGGATTGTATTCAGAGCCTGGACTCTAACCTTTGATGTGTATGTGAATGTCATCACAGCCTTCTCTAGATAGTTTAATAATAACAATGACCTTACAGTATATTACCCAGAATATGTTCGATAGTGCATTTGAAAGCTCCCTTACATAAAAGTACAGCAAATCTTAGTTGTGTGTGTTTAGATCACACAAACATGTTACACACAAGTGCAACACTTCTTGTTAAACTGCTTAATAATACATTCTTCACTAAACATTTTTATATAACCACTCATTTAATAATCCATTTAGCAATTCACATATATATTCAACAATTTCACATATTAAATAAGTAGAAAGGCCAATAAGTATTTTAATAAGCAGTTCTGACTCAAAAGATACTGTTTTTCCCCTATATCATAGTAGACAACAGAACACTTTTTTTTCAATGTTTATTTTTGAGAGAGAGAGAAAGAGAGACAGGGAGGGAGAGAAAGAGAGGGAGACACAGAATCTGAAGCAGGCTCTAGGCTCTGAGCTGTCAGTTCGACAGTGGGGCTCGAAATCATGAACTGCAAAATCATGACCTGAGTCAGAGTTAGATGCTTAATGGACTGAGCCACCCAGGCGCCCCCAGAACACTTTTGTAATTAGGTTTAGAGTTGGAGCAGGTAATACATTGCTGTTGACTAAAAATTAATTCTCTTTGATCTGGGAATGTAATATTTTTATGAAGTGTATCCTCTGAGGAGGGGGTACACATAGAGGAGTTAGAGAAAAGGTGATTCCTGCCTATCTACCTATTATAATAAGCTGAAACTCTGACAAAGACAGATGTCCAGAGGTGTATTACTCTTATACCTGGGCAGTTGACAACTAAATACAGCCAGGATGAGTGTGGGAATCAAAACAGGATGAGTGAATATAAATTTATCTAAGAAGTATGGCTATATGAACAGAAATAAATGATATAGAAACTAAAAACCAATAGAACAGATCAATGAAATCAGGAGCTAGTTCTTTGAAAACATTAACAAAATTCATAAACCTGTAGCCAGACTTATCACAAAGAAAAGAGAAAGAGCCCAAATAAATAAAATCACAACTGAGAGAAGAGAAATAACAACCAACACACACAAAAAAATACAAATAGTTATAAGAAAATATTATGAAAAACTATATGCCAACAAAATGGACAACCTGGAAGAAATGGACAAATTCCTAGAAACCTACAAAACGCCAAAACTGAAACAGGAAGAAATAGAAAACTTGAACAGACTGATAACATACAAAGATATTGAATCAGTAATCAAAAAACTCCCAAAAAAAACAAAAGTCCCAGACCAGATGACTTCACAAACAAATTCTACCAAATATTTAAAGAAGAGTTAATATCTATTCTCAAACTATCCAAAAAATAGAAAAGAAAGAAAACTTCTAAATTCATTCTATGAGGTCAGAATTACCCTGATACCAAGACCAGATAAAGACATCACTAAGAAAGAGAACTACAGACCCATATCCCTGATGAACACAGATGCAAAAATTCTCAATATAATACCAACAAACCAAATCCAATAATACATTTAAAAAATCATTCACCATGCTCAAGTGGGATGTATACTTGGGTTGCAAGGGGGGTTCAGTATTCAGAAATTAGTCAATGTTATAAACCACATTAATAAAAGAAAGGATAAGAGTCATATGATAATTTCAATAGAAGCAGAAAAAACATTTGACAAACTACAACAGACATTTATAATAAAATTGCTTAACAAAGTATGTTAGAAGAAACATACCTCAACATAATACAGACATATATGGATAACACACAGCTAGTATCATACTCAATGGAGAAAAACCGAGAGTTTTCCCCCTACAGTCAGGAACAAGACAGTGATGTCCACTCTCATCACTGTTATTTAACATAATATTGAAAGTCCTAGGCTCAACAATCAGAAACAAAAAGAAAAGTCATCCAAATCATCAAGGAAGAAGTAAAACATTCACTATTTGCAGATGACATGATAATATATATAGAAAACCTGACATATTCCACCCAAAAACTGTTAGAACTGATAAATGAATTCAGTTAAATTGCAGGATACAAAGTCAACATACAGAAATCTGTTGCATTTATATATGCTAATAATGAAGCAGCAGAAAGAGAAATCAAGGAATCAAGCCCATTTACAATTGTGCCAAAAACAAAAACATACCTAGGAATAAACCTAACCAAAGAAGTGAAAGACTTGTGCCTGAAAACTATAAAACACAAATGAAAGAAATTGAAGAGGACACAAGGAAATGGAAAGACATTCCATACTCAAGGACTGGAAAAACAAATATTTTTAAAATGTCTACACTACCCAAATTAATCTACACATTTAATGCAGCCTTTATCAAAATACCAACAGTATTTTTCAGAGAGCTAGGCCAAACAATCCAAAATTTTGTATGGAACCACAAAAGACCCAGATAACCAAAACAATCTTGAAAAAGAAAAGCAAACCTGGAGGCATCACAGTTCTGGACATCAGGTTATATTACAGGCTGTGGTAATCAAAACAGTATGGTACTGACACAAAAACAGACACAGAGATCAATAGAACAAAATAGAAAACCCAGAAACGAACCCACAATTATATGGTCAATTGAACTTTGACAGAACAAGTAAGAATAGCCAATGGGAAAAAGACAGTCTCTTCAACAAATGGTGTTGGGAAAACTGGATGGCAACCTACAAGAAAGAGAGAAAGAGAGAAAGAGAGAAAGAGAGAAGAAAGAAAGAAAGGAAGAAAGGAAGAAAGGAAGAAAGGAAGAAAGAGAAAAGAAAAGAAAAGAAAAAAAAGAAAAGAAAAGAAAAGAAAAGAAAAGAAAAGAAAAGAAAAGAAAAGAAAGAAAAAAGAAAAGAAACTGGACAACTTTATGATACCATACCCAGAAATAAATTCCAAATGGATAAAAGATCTAAATGTGAAAAAAGGAAACCATAAAAATCATAAAGGAGAGCACAGGGAGTAATTTCTTTGACTTCGGCCATAACAATTTCTTTCTAGACGTGTCTCTTGAGGCAAGCGAAACAAAAGTAAAAAGAAACTATTGGGATTACATCAAGATAAAAATCTTCTGCACAGCAAAGGAAACATTCAACAAACTAAAAAGCAACCTCCTAAAGAGGAGAAAATATTTGAAATGACATATCTAATAAATGTTTAATACACCAAAGATATAAAGAACTGAAACAACTAACATATCCAAAATAATACAATGGGCAGAAGACATGAATAAACATTTTCCAAAGAAGATACACAGATGGCCAACAGACACATGAGAAGATGGTCAACATCACTGATGATTAGGGAAATGCGAATCAAAATTACAATGAGATATCACCTTAAACCTGTCAGAAAGGCTAAAGTCAACAACACAATAACAGGTATTGATGAGGATGTGGAGAAAGCATAACCCTCTTGTGTTGTTGATGGAAAGCAGACTGGCACAGCCACTCTGAAAAATAGTATGGAGGTCCCTCAAAAGTTAAAAATAGAACTACTTATGATCCAGCAATTGCACTATTAGATGTTTAGCCAAAGATTACAAAAATACTAATTCAAAGGGATACACGCACCCTGATGTTTACAGCAACATTATTAGCCAAATTTTGGAAACAGCCCAAGTGCCAACTAAATGATGAATGGAAAAGAAGATGTGGTATATATGTATGTGTGTGTGTATATGTGCGTGTGTGTATATATACATATATACACACCCACACACACATATATACATACATGTATTATGTATATATACATGCATACATGGAATATTACTCAGGCATTAAAAAAGAATTAAATCTTGCCGTTTGCAAAAACATGGAAGGAGCTAAAAAGTATTATGGTAAGTGAAATTAGTCAGAGAAAGACAAATACCATACATTTTCACTCATATGTGGGATTTAAGAAACAAAACAAACAAGCAAAGGGGACAAAAAAGAGAGCGAGAGGCAAACCAAGAAACAGATTTTTAATTATAGAAAACAAACTGATGGTTATCAGAGGGGAGGTAGAGGGAGGAAAGGGGTTAAAAATGTGATGGGGATTAAGGAATACACTTGTGTTGAGCACCAGGTGTTGTATGAAGTGTTAATAAGTTGTACACCTGAAACTCTGTATGTTACTCTGTATGTTAACTAACTGAAATTTAAATAAAAACTTAAAAAAGGAAGTATGGCTGGGACACCTGGATGGCTCAGTCAGATAAGGTCTGACTTAGGTTCAGGTCAGGATCTCAGTTCATGAGTTTCAGCACCGCATCACGCTCTCTGCTGTCACCAAGGAGCCCACTTCAAATCCTCTGTCCCTCTCCCTTCTTTCTCTCTAAAATAATTAAACATTTAAAAAAAAGAAGTATGGCTGGGGCGCCTGGGTGGCGCTGTCGGTTAGGCGTCCGACTTCAGCCAGGTCACGATCTCGCGGTCCGGGAGTTCGAGCCCCGCGTCAGGCTCTGGGCTGATGGCTCGGAGCCTGGAGCCTGTTTCTGATTCTGTGTCTCCCTCTCTCTCTGCCCCTCCCCCGTTCATGCTCTGTCTCTCTCTGTCCCAAAAATAAATAAAAAGCGTTGAAAAAAAAAAAAATTTAAAAAAAAAAAAAAAGAAGTATGGCTCTATGAGATGGTGTCACCTTGAATGACAGAGTAAGGAGCTCTGAAAATATGCACCTCAATATAACTGAGAACACTGCCAAAAATTCAAGACTAGAGTAGAAATAAATGAAATAGGTAAGAGAAAAACAATACAGAAAATCAATGAACCCAAAAGCTTGATGGAAAAGATCAATAAAATTGTCAAAACTTTACCTAGACTGACTAAAATGGCAATACAATGAGCAACTGAATAAAAACAATTTTAGGGGCACCCAGATGGCTCAGATAAGCCTCTGACTTCGGCTCAGGTCATGATCTCACGATATGTGAATTCAGCCCCGCATCGGGCTCTGTGCTGATAGCTCAGATCCTGAAGTCTCCTTCAGAATCTGTGTCTCCCTCTCTCACTGCTCTTTCCCTACTCATGCTCTCTCTCTGTCTATCAAAAATAAACATTAAGAAAATAAAAAAAAAACCAAAAAATTTTAAAAACCTATATGAAATTAAGAAATTTCTGGAAAGACACAAACAACTGAAACTGAATCAATAAATAGAAAATTGGGAAAACTTGTAACAAATGAAGAGATTGAAATAGTAAAAAATTTCCACAAATACAAGCTTAGGCAAATTTTATCTCACTCAAAAATTTGACCAAACATTTAAAGAATTAATAATGCTTCACAAAAATCTTCTTTAAAAATTTAAAATGGAATACCATCAACTCATTATATAAACTAATATTGCCCACTACCAAAGCTAGACGAAGGCATCACAAATTACAAGAAAACTATACATCAATATCCCTTATAAATATAGATATAAAGTATTCAATAAAATACTAGTAAACTTGACTCAGCAGCTTATAAAAAGGATTATACATCATGACCAACTGAGGTTTATCATAGATATGCAAGTTTGAAAAGTTGGAAAGTCACTCAATGTAGGACACCATATAGGCAGAATAAAAGAAAAAAAAATGATAATCTCAATAGGCACATAAAAATGCTTTGAAACACACAGCCAAGACCTTTTTTTTTTTTTTTTTTTATATGAAGTTTATTGACAAATTGGTAGCCAAGACCTTTTCATGATAAAAACATTCAACAAACTAGGAATACACACAAACTCCCTCAACGTGGTAAAGGCATCATAAAAAATCCACAGCTAACATCATTAATGATGAAACACTGGATGCTTTCTCTTTTATTTATTTATTTATTTACGTTCAATATATGAAATTTATTGTCAAATTGGTTTCCATACAACACCCAGTGCTCATCCCAAAAGGTGCCCTCCTCAATACCCATCACCCACCCTCCCCCCCCCTCCCACCCCCCATCAACCCTCAGTTTGTTCTCAGTTTTTAAGAGTCTCTTATGCTTTGGCTTTCTCCCACTCTAACCTCTTTTTTTTTTTCCCCTTCCCCTCCCCGATGGCTTTCTGTTAAGTTTCTCAGGATCCACATAAGAGTGAAACCATATGGTATCTGTCTTTCTCTGTATGACTTATTTCACTTAGCATCACACTCTCCAGTTCCATCCACGTTGCTACAAAGGGCCATATTTCGTTCTTTCTCATTGCCACGTAGTATTCCATTGTGTATATAAACCATAATTTCTTTATCTATTCATCATTTGATAGACATTTAGGCTCTTTCCATAATTTGGTTATTGTTGAGAATGCTGCTATAAACATTGGGGTACAAGTGCCCCTATGCATCGGTACTCCTGTGTCCCTTGGGTAAATTCCTAGCAGTGCTATTGCTGGGTCATAGGGTAGGTCTATTTTTAATTTTCTGAGGAACCACCACACTGTTTTCCAGAGTGGTTGCACCAATTTGCATTCCCACCAACAGTGAAAGAGGGTTCCCATTTCTCCACATCCTCGCCAGCATCTATAGTCTCCTGATTTGTTCATTTTGGCCACTCTGACTGGCGTGAGGTGATATCTGAGTGTGGTTTTGATTTGTATTTCCCTGATGAGGAGCGACGTAGAGGATCTTTTCATGTACCTGTTGGCCATCCGGATGTCTTCTTTAGAGAAGTGTCTATTCATGTTTTCTGCCCATTTCTTCACTGGGTTATTTGTTTTTCGGGTGTGGAATTTGGTGAGCTTTTTATAGATTTTGGATACTAGCCCTTTGTCCGATATGTCTTTTCCCATTCCGTTGGTTGCCTTTTAGTTTTGTTGGTGGTTTCCTTTGCTGTGCAGAAGTTTTTTATCTTCATAAGGTCCCAGTAATTCATTTTTGCTTTTAATTCCCTTGCCTTTGGGGATGTGTCGAGTAAGAGATTGCTACGGCTGAGGTCAGAGAGGTCTTTTCCTGCTTTCTCCTCTAGGGTTTTGATGGTTGCCTGTCTCACATTCAGGTCCTTTATCCATTTTGAGTTTATTTTTGTGAGTGGTGTAAGAAAGTGGTCTAGTTTCAACCTTCTTCATGTTGCTGTCCAGTTCTCCCAGCACCATTTGTTAAAGAGATTGTCTTTTTTCCATTGGATGTTCTTTCCTGCTTTGTCAAAGATGAGTTGGCCATACGTTTGTAGGTCTAGTTCTGGGGTTTCTATTCTATTCCATTGGTCTGTGTGTCTGTTTTTGTGCCAATACCATGCTGTTTTGATGATGACAGCTTTGTAGTAGAGGCTAAAGTCTGGGATTGTGATGCCTCCCGCTTTGGTCTTCTTCTTCAAAATTCCTTTGGCTATTCGGGGCCTTTTGTGGTTCCATATGAATTTTAGGATAGCTTGTTCTAGTTTCGAGAAGAATGCTGGTGCAATTTTGATTGGGATTGCATTGAATGTGTAGATAGCTTTGGGTAGTATTGACATTTTGACAATACTTATTCTTCCAATCCATGAGCAGGGAATGTCTTTCCATTTCTTTATATCTTCTTCAATTACCTTCATATGCTTTCTATAGTTTTCAGCATACAGATCTTTTACATCTTTGGTTAGATTTATTCCTAGATATTTTATGCTTCTTGGTGCAATTGTGAATGGGATCAGTTTCTTTATTTGTCTTTCTGTTGCTTCATTGTTAGTGTATAAGAATGCAACTGATTTCTGTACATTGATTTTGTATCCTGCAACTTTGCTGAATTCATGTATCAGTTCTAGCAGACTTTTGGTGGAGTCTTTCGGATTTTCCGTGTATAATGTCATGTCATCTGCAAAAAGCGAAAGCTTGACTTCATCTTTGCCAATTTTGATGCCTTTGATTTCCTTTTGTTGTCTGATTGCTGATGCTAGAACTTCCAACACTATGTTAAACAACAGAGGTGAGAGTGGACATCCCTGTCGTGTTCCCGATCTCAGGGAGAAAGCTCTCAGTTTTTCCCCGTTGAGGATGATGTTAGCTGTGGGCTTTTCATAAATGGCTTTTATGATCTTTAAGTATGTTCCTTCTATCCCTACTTTCTCCAGGGTTTTTATTAAGAAAGGGTGCTGGATTTTGTCAAAGGCCTTTTCTGCATCGATTGACAGGATCATATGTTTCTTATCTTTCTTGTACTATTAATGTGATGTATCAACGTTGATTAATTTGCGAATGTTGAACCAGCCCTGTATCCCAGGAATGAATCCCACTTGATCATGGTGAATAATTCTTTTTATATGCTGTTGAATTCGATTTGCTAGTATCTTATTGACAATTTTTGCATCCATATTCATCAGGGATATTGGCCTGTAGTTCTCTTTTTTTACTGGGTCTCTGTCTGGTTTAGGAATCAAAGTAATACTGGCTTCATAGAATGAGTCTGGAAGTTTTCCTTCCCTTTCTATTTCTTGGAATAGCTTGAGAAGGATAGGTATTATCTCTGCTTTGAATGTCTGGTAGAACTCCCCTGGGAAGCCAACTGGTCCTGGACTCTTATTTGTTGGGAGATTTTTGATAACCGATTCAATTTCTTCGCTGGTTATGGGTCTGTTCAAGCTTTCTATTTGCTCCTGATTGAGTTTTGGAAGCGTGTGGGTGTTTAGGAATTTGTCCATTTCTTCCAGGTTGTCCAATTTGTTGGCATATAATTTTTCATAGTATTCCCTGATAATTGTTTGTATCTCTGAGGGATTGGTTGCAATAATTCCATTTTCATTCATGATTTTATCTATTTGGGTCATCTCCCTTTTCTTTTTGAGAAGCCTGGCTAGAGGTTTGTCAATTTTGTTCACTTTTCAAAAAACCAACTCTTGGTTTCGTTGATCTGCTCTACAGGTTTTTTAGATTCTATATTGTTTATTTCTGCTCTGATCTTTATTATTTCTCTTCTTCTGCTGGGTTTAGGCTGCCTTTGCTGTTCTGCTTCTAGTTCCTTTAGGTGTGCTGTTAGATTTTGTATTTGGGATTTTTCTTGTTTCTTGAGATAGGCCTGGATTGCAATGTATTTTCCTCTCAGGACTGCCTTCGCTGCATCCCAAAGCGTTTGGATTGTTGTATTTTCATTTTTGTTTGTTTCCATATATTTTTTGATTTCTTCTCTAATTGCCTGGTTGACCCACTCATTCTTTAGTAGGGTGTTCTCTAACCTCCATGCTTTTGGAGGGTTTCCAGACATTTTCCTGTGGTTGATTTCAAGCTTCATAGCATTGTGGTCTGAAAGTATGCATGATATGATTTCAATTCTTGTATAGTTATGAAGGGCTGTTTTGTGACCCAGTATGTGATCTATCTTGGAGAATGTTCCATGTGCACTCAAGAAGAAAGTATATTCTGTTGCTTTGGGATGCAGAATTCTAAATATATCTGTCAAGTCCATCTGATCCAATGTTTCTTTATTGACCGTGTGTTTAGATGATCTATCCATTTCTATAAGTGTAGTGTTAAAGTCCCCTGCAATTACCACATTCTTGTCAATAAGGTTGCTTATGTTTATGAGTAATTGTTTTATATATTTGGGGGCTCTGGTATTCGGCACATAGACATTTATAATTGTTAGCTCTTCCTGATGGATAGACCCTGTAATTATTATATAATGCCCTTCTTCATCTCTTGTTACAGCCTTTAATTTAAAGTCTAGTTTGTCTGATATAAGTATGGCTACTCCAGCTTTCTTTTGGCTTCCAGTAGCATGATAGATAGTTTTCCATCCCCTCACTCTCAATCTTAAGGTGTCCTCAGGTCTAAAATGAGTCTCTTATAGACAGCAAATAGATGGGTCTTGTTTTTTATCCATTCTGATACCCTATGTCTTTTGGTTGTCGCATTTAGTCCATTTACATTCAGTGTTATTATAGAAAGATATGGGGTTAGAGTCATTGTGATGTCTGTAGGTTTCATGCTTGTAGTGATGTCTCTGGTACTTTGTTTCACAGGATCCCCCTTAGGATCTCTTGTAGGGCTGGTTTAGTGGTGACAAATTCCTTCAGTTTTTGTTTGTTTGGGAAGACCTTTATCTCTCCTTCTATTCTAAATGGCAGACTTGCTGGATAAAGGATTCTCAGGGGCATATTTTTTCTGTTCATCACATTGAAGATCTCCTGCCAATCCTTTCTGGCTTGCCAAGTTTCAGAAGAGAGATCAGTCACGAGTCTGGTAGGTCTCCCTTTATATGTGAGGGCACGTTTATCCCTTGCTGCTTTCAGAATTTTCTCTTTATCCTTGTATTTTGCCAGTTTCACTATGATATGTCATGCAGATCGATTCAAGTTACATTTGAAGGGAGTTCTCTGCGCCTCTTGGATTTCAATGCCTTTTTCCTTCCCCAGTTCAGGGAAGTTCTCAGCTATTATTTCTTCAAGTACACCATCAGCACCTTTCCCTCTCTCTCCCTCTCTGGGATACCAATTATGCGTATATTATTTCTTTTTAGTGTATCACTTAGTTGTCTAATTTTCCCCTCATACACATGGATTTTGTTATCTGTCTTTTTCTCAGCTTCCTCTTTTTCCATGATTTTATCTTCTAGTTCACCAATTCTCTCCTCTGCCTCTTCAATCCGAGCCATCATCATTTCCATTTTATTTTGCATCTCGTTTATAGCGTTTTTCAGCTCCCCCTGACTATTCCTTAGTCCCTTGATCTCTGTAGCAAGAGATTCTCTGCTGTCCTCTATACTGTTTTCAAGCCCAGCGATTAATTTTATGGCTATTATTCTAAATTCACTTTCTGTTATATTATTTAAATCCTTTTTTTTTTTTTAAATGTTTTTATTTATTTTTGAGACAGAGACAGAGCATGAACGGGGGAGGGGCAGAGAGAGAGGGAGACACAGAACCGGAAGCAGGCTCCAGGCTCTGAGCCATCAGCCCAGAGCCCGACGCGGGGCTCGAACTCACAGACCGCGAGATCATGACCTGGCTGAAGTCGGACGCTTAACCGACTGCGCCACCCAGGCGCCCCTATTTAAATCCTTTTTGATCAGCTCATTAGCTGTTGTTATTTCCTGGAGATTCTTTTGAGTGGAATTCTTCTGTTTTGTCATTTTGGATAGTCCCTGGAGTGGTGTGGACCTGCAGGGCACTTCCCCTGTGCTGTGGTGAATAACTGGAGTTGGTGGGCGGGGCCGCAGTCAGTCCTGATGTCTGCCCCCAGCCCACCGCTGGGGCCACAGTCAGACTGGTGCGTGCCTTCTCTTCCCCTCTCCTAGGGGCAGGATTCACTGTGGGGTGGCGTGGCCTGTCTGGGCTACTTGCACACTGCCAGGCTTGTGGTGCTGGGGATCTGGCATATTAGCTGGCGTGGGTAGTCAAGGTGCACCGGGGCAGGAGTGGCAGGCTTAGTTCGCTTCTCCTTAGGTGATCCACTTCAGGAGGGGCCCTGTGGTAGTGGGAGGGAGTCAGACCCACTGCCGGAGGGGTGGATCCACAGAAACACAGCATTGGGTGTTTGCGGGGAGCAAGTTCCCTGGCAGGAACCGGTTCCCTTTGGGATTTTGGCTGGGGGATGGGCGAGGGACATGGCGCTGGCGAGCGCCTTTGTTCCCCGCCAAACTGAGCTCTGTCGTCTGGGGCTCAACAACTCTCCCTCCCATCGTCCTCCAGCCCACCCGTTCTCCGAGCAGAGCTGTTAGCTTATAACCTCCAGATGTCAAGTCCCGCTTGCTGTTGGAACACACTCCATCTGGCCCCTCGGCTTTTGCCAGCCAGACTCAGGGCTCTGCTTGGCCGGCGGGCCGCCCCTCTGCCCTGGCTCCCTCCCGCCAGTCCGTGGAGTGCGCACCACCTCTCCGCCCTTCCTACCCTCTTCCGTGGGCCTCTCATCTGGGCGTGGCTCCGGAGACTCCATTCTGCTATTCTTCTGGTGGTTTTTTGGGTTAGTTAGGCAGGTGTAGGTGGAATCTAAGTGATCAGCAGGATGCGCGGTGAGCCCAGCGTCCTCTTACCCCGCCATCTTCTCAGAATCCTGGATGCTTTCTCTTTAAGGTCAGGAATAAGACCAGAATATCTAATTCTGACATTTCTATTCCTATTGTACCAGAGGCTCCAGCCAGGACAGTAGCCAAATGAAATGAAAGGTGTAGCCATAAAAAATAATCTACCTATATTTAAATTTGACTTTATCTTATAAATAGAAACTCCCAAAGAACTCCCCCCAAAATTTATTATAATAAATGAGTTCAACAACTATGTGGGTATAAGACTGATACACAAAAATTAATTTTATTTTTATACCTTTAAATTGAATAAACAGAAAATGATACATAAAGACAACAGTTCAATTTATAATAGCATAAAAAAGAATTAAATATGAATTCTTTTAACAGAAGATGGCAAAACTTGTATTGAAGACTATAACACATTGCTGAAAGATTAAAAGAAAAGATCCAAACAAATGGAAAGATAACTATGCTGTGTTTATTGAGAAGGCTTAACATAAAAGTTCTAATACCTCTCAAATTGATTTATAAATTCAGTATAATCCCTGATAAAAACCCCAGAAATCGATGTTTACCCTAAAATTCATGTGGAAAATAAATAAATCCAGGATAGTCAAATTAATCTTGAGGAAAAAAAGAATAAAGTTGGGAAACTCACACTTTCTGTTTTCAAAAATTATTACAAAGCTGTAGTGGTCAAGACAGTATGGTAATGTGATACAGGCAGACTTAATGTGAAAGAATTAAAAGTCTAGAAACGGACCCTTCCATTTATGATCAATTTATTTTCTGCGAAGATAACAACACAATTCAATGAGAAAAACATAGCCTTAATAAAAATGGTGTTGGGACAACTGGATAGCTACATACAAAAGAATGAAGTAAGACCTCTACCTCATACTATATCCAAAAATTAACTCAAATTGATGAAAGAAATAAATATAAGATATAAAACTCTAAAATTTTAGAAAAAAGCACAAGTATAAATTTTTATGACCTTGGATAAGGCAACAGTTTCCTAGATATATCAATTAAAATATAACCAACTAAAGCCTAACCATTTGGACTTAATCAAGTTGAAAAACTTTTGGGCATCAAAAGAGCCTTTCAAGAAGGTGAATAGACAACTGAGACAACGGGAAAGTAATATCTTTGGAAAAAATTTTGTCTATTTTTCAATTGAGTCATTGGTTGTTTTTGCTATTGAGCTGTGTGATTTATTTATATATTTTGGATATTTAACACCTTACCAGATATGTGGTTTATAAATATTTTCTCCCATTTTCGGGTACTTTTTTTTTATCATTTCTTTTGCTGTATAGAAGCTGTTTAGTTTAGTGTAGTCCCGCTTGCTTATTTCTGCTTTTGTTGGTTGTGCTGTTCATGTCATATCCATAAAATCATTGCCAAGACCAATGTAAAGGAGGGCTTTTTCTTTTTTCTATTTTGGAGTTTTATGATTTCAGGTCTTGCATTTAAGTCTTTAATCCATTTTGAGTTCGTTTTGGAATTGGTGAAAGATAGGGATTCAGTTTCACTCTTTTACAAGTAGTAATTTAGTTTTCTCAACATCTTTTATTGAAGATACTATCATATTTTCCCCACTAAGTATTCTTGGCTCCCTATTAAACATTAGTACAGCATATATGCATGAATCTATTCGGGGGCTCTCAACTTTGTTCCATTGATCTATTTGTCTGTTTTTATGACAGTAAGTACCATATTGCTTTGATTACTATAGCTTGTGATATAGTTTGAAATCAGGAAGTATTGTGCCTCTAATTTTGTTCTTCTTTCTCAGGATTGCTTTAGATATTTGAGTTCTTTTGTGGTTCCATATGAATTTTAGGATTTTTTTTCTTTTCTATAAAAAATGCCATTCTAATTTTGATAGGGATTGCACTGAATCTATAGATGGCTTTGGGTAGTATGAACATTTTAATAATATTAATTATTTCAGCCCACGAATATAAGCTATCTTTCCATTTATTTATGTCTTCTTCAATTTCTTGCGTCAGTACCTTACAGTTTTCAGCTTACAAATATTTCATCTTATTTAAATTATTCCTAGGTATTTTATTGTTTCGATACTACAGTAAATAGGATGTTTTATTTTTCAGGTAGTTCATTGTTATTGTATAGAAATGCAACTAATTTTTTTTTATGTTGAGTTTGTATCTTGTAACTTTATTAGTTATAACAGTTTCTTGGTAGAATCTTTGAGATATTCTATATGTAAAATCATGTCACTAACAAACAGATAATTTTACTTCTTCCTTTCTAATTTGGATGTCTATTTTTGTTCTTGCCTGATTGTACTTGCTAGGAATTCCAGTACAATGTTGAATAGGAGCCTGAGAATGGTAATCCCTGCTTGTTTCTGAATATTAGAGATTGGCTCAGATGACTACAGGGACTAGGATCTGAAGTTGTGAGTTGGCAACCTGGGAGAGCTGATGATGTAGTTCTAGTCCAAATGCTAGGTGTCAGACATGAAGACCCAGAAGAGCTGTTATTTTCATTTGAGCTCAAAGAAAGACCAAAAAAAAAGTTATATCCCATCAGCTTGAAGGCAGTCAGGCAGGATGGTTTCCTTTTACTCTGTTTTTTTTTGTTTTATTCAGGCCTTCAAGTGAGTGGATGAGGCCGAATCACATTAGGGAGGGCAATCAGCTTTAGCAAGTCTATTAAGTCAATGTTAATCTCTCCTAGAAACGCTTCATAGACACTCCCAGAAATGTTTGAACAAATATCTGGGTGCCCATGCCAAGTGAAACTGATATATAGGATTAACTATCACAGCATGGTAATTTATACTACTTTCTGAATAAAATAATGAATTGTCAAACATTTTTAACTGTAAAAGGTATACAAATTGATTCATTGTTAGATAAGTCTTTCTACAGTGTTCATGATGGATCAGAAAATATATGAAAATATTTATATAGTAGTCAAATGCATATTGACAGTTTAATTATTATTTATTAATATTAAACATGTTCAAAAT
This sequence comes from Lynx canadensis, assembly GCF_007474595.2. Classification (NCBI taxonomy): domain Eukaryota; kingdom Metazoa; phylum Chordata; class Mammalia; order Carnivora; family Felidae; genus Lynx; species Lynx canadensis. The sequence goes on along the minus strand of NC_044320.2, from coordinate 47,002,107 downwards.
ATTGTTTTACACTAGTTATTGTTCAAGAATTCAAGTGACAGTCTTTGGCTAGAACAAGGTTAAATATATCTGATCAGGGCCAGGCAGCAAGCTTTGTTAAGAGCAGGAGCTCAGAAAATACTGATTATTTTCATAAAGACACTGATCAACCAAGAGCTAGTCTTTGTAGAATCACTAAAACAACTTAATCAGAAACTTTTAATGTTAGGAAGAAGAAAAACATGTAGTGCTGTGGAGACCAAGCTGTGGGGGGCAAGTGCTATGAGAATCCTATCACGGAATTATACTGTTCCATCAGTCTATGCCTGAACTAATGAGAAAATATTACATCATAATTTTATTAAGGACTCAAAATTTTGTGAATCCATTCAATGATAAATTCAACACATATTTGTGTTCTTGTCATTTTAGAGGCACTTTGCTAGGTGCTGCGCATAAAATGGTAGGTAAAACCAGATGTATTTTGTCCTTTCAGGAAGCTACTGCCTAATAGAGGAGACAGATATTAAATAATCAAACAAATTAATGTGGGCTTGTAAACTGAGATGCATATTCTGAAGGACAAGAACGTGGTTCTACAAGAATATATAAGACTGTAATATAGTAAGACTCAATCAGCACATGTTCTTTGAGGAACTGAGAAGAGACTTGAACAATGATTAGAAGACCTTGTAACAATATAAAATGGGTATTTAGAGGAATATAGGTGTCAATTAATTAAGGTTCTCATTTACTGTGCACAGGGCTTTTGTCTTTTTCTCAAACAATGAGAATTAAGTGAATAGTTGCATGTGTAACACTCAAAAGACAAAACCTTGACCCAATATTGCTTTCAACTTGCTGCCCCATTCCATCCTCTCCTTCTTGACTTATCTTGTCACGTTTTACAATGGCTTCATATTTCATTGCATTTAAACACATTCTTCTACAGCATTTAAGTAATGTTTCTTTAAAATTTTAGATTCAAATTTAGAGTCAATTCTCTAAAGATTCCATTTTCCCATAAATTTTCAAAGAAGAATTGTACTTCCTCTCCTATCCAAAGAAGCATAGGGTCATGTGGTGAGTACATTATATTTGAGAAATAATATACTAAAGAATGTTCTTATTTCTCTCCATAAATTCATAAATGTATATTCCTCTGATGTCTTCAATAATTATGGCCTGAGAGAATAATTAAGCCAAATACAACTTAGGGAAGAAGGAGAACATGGTACAAAAGGAATTTATGGCAAAGAAGAGAGAGAAATAATGTCATTCCATTTCCATGAGGATGAAGTAAAGAAAGAAGATGGTTATGAAGGAGGAAGGATGGAAAAGCAAGACAGAGAAAGAAGAGAAGAAGAGAGAGAATGCAAATAAAGAGAAAAGAGGCAATAGATCAAAAGCTACCATTCTTGCTTCAGACTAACTGAGCTTTGAAGCTCATTTAGAATCCTGAAGAAGACTGTCTAGTAACAGTAGTCAAAAGAGAGCTAGGAGAAAACTTCCACAGACTAGAGCAGCTACATACTTCCACATTAGATGAATCACCTTAGGCTGGGCAAGGGACAGTGCCACCAAAGCCTGTAAGGATGCAGGGGATGGCACAGGCACCTATGTAAAAGTGAATTCCCTGCCTGATCTATCAGAAAGACACAGAACGTTCTCCCTTGAGCCAGATTCTATTTTGAGAAGTAGGAAGGGGAACAGAGATCCAAAAGTAAACCAAGACTTGGATCTCCTCATTCTATATGCATAAGATTACTTTAACCCAGAGGGATTGAAATACTTAAAATTGACATATTTATGTGTTTCCTCATTAGAACAGCATCAAAGATGTCAAAGTACTCAATTGTGTTTGTAGTGACAGGGATGCTTATAGAAAACAGCAATATGGACAGAACAGTGAGTAGTTTAAGTCGATGATGTCAAACTTAAATGGGGATGGTTTTATGTGAGGATATGAAATTTATGACAGGGCACAGGTATTAGAATAAAGAGAATATCAATTCCTGTATCAGTGAGTATTCAATCAGGGGAATAGTAACGATGTAAGTAATTTCAGCTAAGTATTTAATATAGGCAAGTCATTAAAATGATCAAGAAAAGCAAGAAAAGAGGAATAGGGAATTGAAAGAGATAGCAATTGCAAACAGCAAGGATCAACCCTAGTGCTGGGGAAACAAAGGGAAATGTTTAGAGTTATCAAAACCTGAAAGTTTGGGAGAGGACCTTGGAAGAGCTGGAACTCCGCCTCTGAAGGAGAAGGTACCACTTAGTTGCTGTTGGAACCTAAGGAATTCTGAAGAAAGACCTCAGGGAGGAAGGGCTCAAACTTCTGAAAAGATGGTACTGCCTGGCTGCTACTGGTACCTTTGAACAGACACCACAATGTTGTTTCTAAGAGTGTTAAAAACAAACAAACAAACATGAAAAAGCCTTGACACTATAACCATCTGCTTCACAGCAAACTGCTTTGTTGAGACCAACAGTAAGTGTAGGGGCTTTTTTTTTTTTTTTTTTTTTTTGAGAGAGAGAGAGAGTGAGCAGGGGAGGGGCAGAGAGAGAGGGAGAGGGAGATTCCCAAGCAGGCTCCACACTGTCAACATAGAGCCCAATGCAGGGCTCAAACTCACCAATCCATGAGATCATGACCAGAGCCAAGATCAAGAATCAGACGCTTAACCAATGGAGTCATTCAGGCACCAGGCAAAGGCTATCTTAATAAGAGGAGTAGGCAACATAGGAAGCACGTCGCCCACTTTCCTCCTACTCCCATCTCTTCTAGTGGCCTCTGTTGGCAGAACTTAATAAAGATCCAGCAGGCAAAGAAGAAATCTAGTTCTCTGAGTCTGTGCCTCAGTACCACAGAGCCAACTGTACTACAGAGAGGGTTTAAAGTTCAAACACAATAGTGAATGGTATACCTACCACTCATTCTACTAAGCTGCGGCAGGATTAAAGTTGTACACAGAAATGTGCAAACATCCGTAGCTTCTGTAATGTTCTACAATGGATTTTGATTTTTTTATAAGCCCACGCCCCAATGAGAAATAGGTAAAATTAATAATTTATGATTCTTCTGTTGAGGCAGATTCCCCAGTTGTTGGAAAAAAAATAAAGAATAAGGGCTTGCAAGTAGAAAGAGTGGTGAAAACGTTATCATTTATGAGAACTAGCACTAAGTATTAAACTTGAGCATTATTTTCCTTCAAAGACATATCCTTTATCAGGGAACACCAAGAATGGAAAAATATTGTTCCTCATTTTACTCCAGACACACAAGACAACTTTCCTAGAACATTAGAAGTGATCAATTTCTGGCAGAAAACTCCTCAGTGTTTTTAGCTGGTCTGGGAATGACAGTAAAGGATACAACTAACCATTCTAGAGGCTCTATAATAGAGATAATATCAACTCCAAATAATTTCAATTTGCTTTCACTCTTAGGGAATCATATTGACACTCTACTAAAATAGTCCTTTTAAAATGTTTCTATTTATTGGTATATTGACTTCCAGTCTGTATAATTGAACTCTAGTTCCCCACAAAAAATATGTAGGTCCAAAAGAAAAAGAAAATGTGTTTTTTTTTAAGACTATGGCTTCATTAATTGCTTATACATTTTGGCTAAAGTAAGTCATATGCACAAGCCCAGAGTTAGTGTGGGAGGACCCTACTGAAAGTTATGGAAATACGGGGATAGAAACACTGGGGCCATGAATTCAATCAATGAATCATACCCCTCTATAAATCTTCCACTGATTCTTGCTCTTCTCTACTGCTCTTAATAAGTACTTTGTCAGTAAGTACAATATAGGCTATTCGCATTCTGAAATAGTTCTCAAACCAATTTCTCCTCTCTAATCCTATTCCTTCCTTCATATTCAGCTGAAACTATTCAAATAGACTTTGGCTTTCACTAGCTCAAGTAGAAGCACATGATTGTGGCAGACAGTTTTCTACAGGGCTCCTAATGATTCTTGCCTCCTAACATTCACACTTTTGTGTAATCACCTCCCATATTTATCAGGGCCGAATTGTGTCACCAAAAGCATACAACACAAGTGATGTTATATATACAAATGCCGTCGTCTCTGAGATTAGATTATACACAACTGAAACTTGTCTTTAGTGTTCTCTCTCTCACTCACTCACAGATCACTTATTTTGAGCTAAGAAAGCAACCATGTTGGTTGGATAGCTCTACAAAAAGTTTCATGTGGCAAGGAATTAAGTCTTCTGCTATTATCAGTGTTCTTGAGCTGAAAGTAGATTCTTTCTCTTCAGATGACTGAGCTCCTGGTCCAATACTCAATCTCATGAGACGGTCTGAGCCAGAGCCAGCCAGCCACTCCCAGGTAGCAGACCCACATAAACTTGGTGAAAAAAAATTAATTTTAAACTGAAACGGATTGGTGTATTTTATTACACAATAATAGGACCCAAATACCTACAGATTTTGATACCTGGAAATGGGATGTGGTTCAAGTGAACACTAAAATGTGGGAATGCTTTTGGAATCAGGTAGTGAGCTCTGAAAATAAAGCAGTAAAATCCTAAAATTCCTTGGAGAAGCTTCAGAGTCTTTTATAAGGTTGTGGGTGACTTTTAAAGAGGTCTTTTATAAGTGCTTACAGAGAAGTGAGGCAAAAGTTATTGGAAATGAATGAAGAGGGAACCTTCTCATGTAGCGGCAGGAAGCATAGCAACCCTCTTATTAACAATTCTGTGTAAAGTAGGAAATATACCTAATCAACTGGGTAATATAGTTAAGAGGATTTTCAACCATTTTTAAAAGTGTCATGTGGTTTCTTCTTGGTGCTAATAAAGGAGAGAGATACACGAGAGGAAAGGCTGTAAAACAAAAGCCGAGACTTGATGGGTTTGGAAACATTAAGCCTTTGCAGATGTCAAATGGCATAAAAATTAAGAAATGACTTCTGAGCAAATATCCAATCCAGGTCATTGCCAAGAAAATATAGTCCAAATATTAAGTCAAGGGTATGACTGTAAAATATTTTATTAAGATCTCAGGAAGACAAAATTCAGTCAGAGTACTATTCAGTCACATGAAAGAATGTGCCTGAGAGATCCTCTCAAACTATATGGTTTTTGGCATTGGTCTGTAGCCGTCTTCAAAGCAGCCCAAGGGAGACACAGGCTTAACTGGAGGTATCTTGTGGCTGACATTTGTCTAGTGGATTAAACCCCAATGAGATTTACAGAAGATCCACAAAGTTTATAAAAGAGTTATATATGCAGAACATCACTAGGTTGAACTGAACAGTATGAGACAGTAAAAGTGAAAGCAGAGGGGCCGTGGAGAATTGTTCCCAAAACATGAGTGGTAGTCAAGAAACTTCTCAGCTGGATTTTAGAACTGTTATGGATCAATTACACCTTTGTGTCTCCAATTTTTCTTTTTTATGAACAGGAATGTCTATGGATTGTCCTATACTTGTTCTACTGTCATACGTGGAGTAAGAAGAAGACAGGTCAAGAAGAACTATACTAAAAATGCTATACTAAAAAAACTACGTCCAAGGGCCTTCTCCACACCTGGATTTAATTTAGATAAGATTTTTAGACACAGAGCCAAAGCTTCAATGGAATGATACTTTTGGGGGTTTTAAGAAAGGACAAGTGGATTTTGACTGTGGAAGGAATGTGAATTGTTGGGAGACACGGTGAATTGTGGCGGTGGACTATTTGGGGGTAATGTGTTATACATCAATAGAAAATTTATATGCTGCTCAGTTCTATTCTTCACACCTCTGCTAAGTGGTTTTTTACTTACTGGATTCTAAAACACAAATTGGATGCTAAGTCTTCCTGAAGCTACTGACTACAGAAGAAAAAGTTCAAATTCTCTATGTGCTGCATGAAAAGGACTTTCTCAGTGCAACCTTGATTCATCTTTCCATGTGTATCCATAAATCTCCTTTCTAAATCCTATCTGAGAGCCATACAGGAATGCTTATCATTCTAAAAATAAGCTCATGCCTTGTGTTGATACAAGACATTCCCTCTATCTGGTGCCTCTTCCTCTACTTTCATTTACCTGTTTTTACTGGGACACACTCAAAATTGCGGCTTTACATACCCCCAGCACAATCACCTGTGATATCTCCTCCAGCTTTCCTCACCTTTGGACCAGATGTCCCTTTAGTTCCTCTACAAAATTCAGTGATAGTGCTTATCACAGATGCACTGATTTTTCTCCCATTTACATCTAGATCAGGACGGTCAGAACACAGAATAACCATCATGTATTCAATTTGAAAACAAAGGGATGCACCTATCTGGGCTTACAGAAAACAAATCTGAATTACTGTTACCCATCAATAACACGTCATGAAGACAAATGCCACGCACGTGGAATCTCTAAAAATTAAAACTAATCTATCAAGTGGAATTATTTGTTGTCTTTCATCTAAGAGTGTTGAAAAAATGCTAAAATCCAGAGTAAAACTGTTCAAATTTAGCATAAGAAAAGGCATCTTGGTGATTTTTTTCTTTTTCTTTTCAAACCCTGAGAATACAGAGATAAAAATCTTTTATCTCCTGGGTCCAGACGTCAGAACATTTCAAGTACAAGAGAAATGAAAACGAACATATAAAATTGGAATTCAGAAAACATGAGTGTCATTTCCATCTCTAAAAGGAAGAAAAGAAACATGTTTTCTAAGCGTGTTAAAATTGGGGTACAATAAGCAAACTTGCCTCCTTTTAATTGGAGTGAAGTAGAATTTACCTTAATTGAATATGGTTCCAGCTTCAGTCTAGACAAAATCAGAATAAAATCCACTGTCATCATGCCAAACCAAAATTAAAAAGGATATATATATGTATATATATAAACACACACTATATATATATATAGCCATATATATGACATGAGATGGAGATAGAAGAAACACACACGAGAGATATACCAGAGCGAGAGAGATTACCAGATAGATATAGACCATATATAGAGAGACCATATATATATATACACATATATATATATATATATACACACCATATATATATACACCATATATATATATATACCATATATATATATATATATATAATATATATATATATATATATACCCATATAAATACATATATATGGTGAGGTGATACTGTCTATAGAAAAAAAACCTGGTGAACATGATAATTTAAAATAATTGATTGACACTAATGGTTATATCCTTCCTTCTACCTAAAAGAAGAATCTATTTGAAATTCTGTTAAAAAATACCTGATGTTACTACAAAAGCTTTTATTTGACATCTAAAATTGACTATTTTTCCTGAACATAGCTGTTATCATTTCTACAGGATTGAGGCTATTTTGAAGAAAAAGAAAATATTATAAGTGACTTTGTCCAAGACCTTCTATTTCATGTTCACCAATTCCAAGTGTTTTCATCTAAAATTAGAAATTTTGGCTACATTCAGTTGGGTCTTTTCCCTGGACTAAGGTTGCTTAGGGCAATTTATTTTATAAGTGGAAAATATATAATAGGAACGACATGAAAATATAAACAAAGGCTATGATTAGTGGCCTCTCAACTAGTGATTTATCTGGACATAAGCTCTCAGACATACTCTGTAAGAAAAGGGGAGAGACAATTGAATGGTTGCATAAGCTTAGATGAAGGGCTTAAAATACCAGAGGAAGAGAGAAAGAGAATGCTAAGTAGTACTATGTCAGATTGGGCTCTCAGAAAAACCTAATTAAATAAAACCTAACAGAGATCTGAATGAGTATTCAGAAGAGTGACTGCACACAGTAGGCTCTCAATAAACGTTACATGCACATGAAAGAATGAATAAACTAAACGAATGAGTGTGACTACTGTTGAAGGCAGAGTTGCTAAGAGAATAGTTGTCGGTGTGATTCCAATTATAAATATATATGGATTATAGGCTTGATTTTGTTAACAGAAAAAGACAATAGTCTATGTTCATCAAAATTTTAATTTATGAAACTCCTATGAGAGGAATTACATATTTTTGGTTGTAATAAAGCAAAATAATACAGAGTAGTTTATGGGTTCTATTGAAATAGTTAAGAAAACATTACACTTATTGAGTGCCTACTACATACTGTATGTTAGGTGTCTAAGGTATGCTTTCCCATTTACTGTCTATTGCAAACTTAGGTTTTGTTTTTGTTTTTTTCCGTTTCGTAGGAATTAGAAGCTTGGACTGGTTGAGTGACTTGTGAATATACATTTGGCTTACGAGCAATAGAGCCAAGATTGGAACTCATGTATCTCCAACTCCAATGCTGTATTCCTAGGAAAAGAAAACCTATAGGTTTTCTGTAATATAAATAAATCTCTTTTTTAATATATTTTGAGATTAATACTCATATTTAAAGGTTTCCCCTACTGGTACTAACATTCAAAAGTCTATAGAGCAAGTTTGTGTTACTTTTATGTACCTTTTATAATTGTATAGTCTTATAATTTCTTAGTTTTCATCTGACCAAAATAAGATTTAATTCACTTTCCTGTTAAATTATGTCATCTTTTCAAAACTGAGCTTATTATAAAGAAACTAAAAAGCTTACATTGAAAAAATTAGTAATAAAACTAAAAATTAGGTGTATACATGGAACAATATAATGAATGAACAAAAGCCATAAAAAATTCAGAAAATAAAAATATAATTTATACAGCTAGAAAATCTACCTTAGTTACCGAGGAGATGAATGAAGTTGACTGCAAAGGGTACTAGTAATCCATTTGGATGATGAAAATGATTTATATCTTGAATATGTCAGCTACGTAGGTGAATACATTTGTTAAATCTCAAAAAAACTGTGTACTTAAATGTGTTTTGTTTGTAAATTCGGCTCAATAAATTTCATTTTAATGTAGAAAATAGTATAGTGTATTTTAATTTTCAAGAAAATTACCCATGATTCTGAATAAAACAATAAAGAGTTCTTGCATTTGTTTTGTTATTCATTAAAAAACAAAGCATCTAAAAAGTGTACAACATGGGCACTTTTCCCATGACTATCCATTTTCCAGCCATTTAGTAAAACTCCTAAAGTCATTGAGCTTCAGACAAATCATCTAATATCAATTTAATCAAAAGCTTTCTTGGCACTCACTGTTAGTATTAATGTAAAACTTTCTTAAGGTTTTACAAAAAAATTAAGCTAAGTCATCTGTAGACAGTGTCGGCTGCACTCACATTTTTAATAATGCTTGTCTGACCTTTATGTGCAAGCGGAAAGTGAATCGCAAGATAAAGAGACAAGGCATTTGGCTTCGTTTTACTGTCCAGGTAGGCAAGAACATTGGCTCAAAAGAGACACTTGAATCTAGTTCATTTTCACATTATAAACCAAAATAATTAACATGGTTTAATTTTGTCACAGGCTATTGTTTTCCTATAGAGCCATTATATAAATAAATAGAAATCAAGTCAACATTTTCTTAAAACATTGTTATTGTGTGCCTGATCCATGAAAAGGTTGGATGGAGCTCCAATTAGGAAATAGTTTCTTAATTTGAAATTTTATTACAATGAAGGAAGAAATATTGCTAATAAAGGAAGTTTCCTTAATTACGTAAGGACACTTACATCAAGTGTGGATAGAGTCAAACATTTGAATCAGAAATTTTGAAATGTTAGGATGTTCAATGATTCTAATTATCATTTAAATGTCCATATCTTCAGACTACCCTAAATTTTGAAACAAGGACATCAACATTTTTAAAAGGCCAATATTTATCCAAAAGTATAATAAGAAACAAAAAACCTTAATATGGAACAAACTAAAAAGCTTATTTGATATGTCACAGGTATTTACTGGAAGTTGTTAAACCTTGTTTGCAGGGAAATTTTGTGGCCTATACTGCTCACTTATAATTATGCAGTAGAATCAGGCCTCAAGTGATGTTGGATATAAATTATCCAAACACTCAGGAGAGGTGTTTGCTTTGATTTCTTGTATAGATCTAAAGTAACTACAGATAATTCATTTTTTGCCAAACTCTGCATGTTCAAAAGATGGCATAATGGAAAACAGGGGGCCTTTGAGATCATCAAGTCCAGCCTCGTATTGTGCAAGGGAGAAAGACCATCTCTGAAAATAAATTCTGACTACATCTTCAGATAAAAAAAAAGATTCCCTTTAAGTATCTACAATAGCTAAATTACTTTGGCAAAGGCATTATAAATGTACCTAAGAGAAAAAAGCCACACACACAAAAAAGTTTACAGGTGTTTTTCTCTTGCATATCATGTGTTTTTTTCTTCAGACATCTATTAGAAATAATGTCTTAAAAATGTAATTACCATGTAATATGTATTACCTTTATTTGTATTCAAAGATGGTATTTTTTAAAATGTAAGAGTGTGTGTTTTCTGTATTTGACTTTCCATCAACTGCACGTTTTATGGTACAGAAGTTTATGCTTCATACCTTCTGCACTTTTGCTCACGAACCTGTGGTCCAGTGTGGCATGCAAAGTAAGATAGCTGGAAGAATGAACGCAGCATTTATGATTGCTGGGCAAGTTTCCCTAGGCCCTTCCTAGAGCAGATAAGTAATAGAATTTTTTTGACACATATTGAGAAAAATCTATTAAGGGACTAACATAATTTTAAAATACATTTTTTTCTATTAACCATTCCTAGAAATCACAATAAAATTTGTCATGTTTTCTTGGTAATTTTAATAGTATTATTTCTATCATAGAATATTTATAGCATAGCTATTCTTTACATTCTCATAAATGACAAGGGTCCGATACATTATATATTACATATATATGCATATATACATATACGTGTGTGTGTGTGTGTGTGTGTATATATATATATATATATATATACATATACATATTAAACACAGCATTTTTCACAGAGGAAATTAGGAAAATTAAAAGTTATTCTATAAAATAGTGTTTAGGGGCGCCTGGGTGGCGCAGTCGGTTAAGCGTCCGACTTCAGCCAGGTCACGATCTTGCGGTCCGTGAGTTCGAGCCCCGCGTCGGGCTCTGGGCTGATGGCTCAGAGCCTGGAGCCTGCTTCCGATTCTGTGTCTCCCTCTCTCTCTGCCCCTCCCCCGTTCATGCTCTGTCTCTCTCTGTCCCAAAAATAAATAAACGTTGAAAAAAAAATTTTTTAAATAGTGTTTAAATAATGTTATGGAAATGAGTAGTTTTTTTCCTGGCTGAAAAATAAATTACAAAAGAAGAATAAGTTTAGGTGATGTCTTCAGTGGCCAGGTAGTTCTATAATCAATGAATTGCTTGGACTAGATGTTAGCTACTTAGAGCGTTACTAATGGCTCGCAAACTAAAACAACCAGTGTTTAATTCCTTAATCTATTATTCTGAATTTAGGGAAGTTATTTAATACCTCAAAATTTCAGTTTCCTCATTCTGGAAATGAAAAGAACTTAGAATTGTCAACAGTTTTTGAATAAAATAATTTGAAGTACTTACATAATCTGATTCTAAAACATACTAAAGCAACAAAAATGAAGTCATTATGGTATTGATAATGTAAAGATAAAAATGTAGATCTGTGGAACAGAATACATGAGAAACAGACCCACGCATATATAGCAAATTGATTCTCAAAAAAACGTACAGAAATAATTCAATGGGGAAAATGAAATCTTTTAAAAAATGTTTCTGGAATAATTTTATATACAAAAAGAAAATCTTCTATTCTTATGCCATATCATATTTAAAAAAATTAAACAGAAGTGGTTTATAGGCCAAAATATTAGAGTAAAAGCATAAACCCTCTAGATGAATATAAGACCAATTCTTGGTGACCTTAGATTAGCCAAAATTTTCATTTATCATGTACAAAAATAATAAACCAAACAATAAAAATAATGACACTTAGGACCTCACCAAAATAAAAACTTCTGTTCTTTAAACAGCATCATTAAAAAATAAAGAGACACAGATTAAGAGAAACTATTTGTGAAACAGATGTTTAACATATATCCAGAATATGGAAATCACTTATAACACATTGTAAAATAAACAAACAAAGCCCAACAAATCACATATTGCAAAAAAATAAAAATAAAAATAAAAATAAAATAAACAAACAAGATTTGACCAGACATTTCCCAATGGAGATACACAAATAGGTACCAAGTTCATGAACATATAATGGGTATATGTCATTGTTTAATACCTATAAATAAATTTCCAAGGAGTAAATGAAAATATCACAGCTAGAAGGGAACTTAAATGCTACACTGTAAAATACGTTCTTAACAACAATATTATTTTACCACAGTTAAAGAGCATCTTCTTAAAATTATTTATACTAGAGGTGGATTCTAGGAAGCTGGCAGAGTAGGAAGAACCAGAAACCAGTCTGTGCACCTAGACAACAATTGCACTAGCAGAATCCATCTGATGTAACTATTTTGGAACTTTGGAGTCTATTAAAGAATTTTATCTTCCCAGAGAAGGCTTGGACAGTAAAATAAGGTAATTTTAGTCAATTTCAGCTCTCAAAATAGTGGCAGCTATCTGTCTCCCACCCCTTGCTCCAATGGCACGAAGCTATGCACATATTCCTGAAGCAGCTTACACAACAGCTTGAAGGGGACAGGGTGGGTCAATATAACCCTCTTTTCCAAATCCTGGGGAACTGGTGCACTGATCGCTGCTTCTAAATACAGAGGTACAAACAAAGAAGTAGCAACTGTTGCACCTACTCCCATTGTTGTACTCCAGTTAAAGTGACTTCCAGGTATTGTTCCCTCATTTAACTTTTGGGAGCTAGACAACAAAGAGTAGGACATTGTGAAGCAAATGCATATACAAAGGACATTAGGAAGTCACTCTGTATATCTAGAAGAAGGTGTAGGCTCAGAAAAGACCTTACAACAGCATAAAGTTTATGCCTCAGGCTGATAATCAGCACAGGGACAGACTACAACAATAAAATGAAATAAAAGGAACAAACAAATATAAATAAAAGTAAATACATAAAAAACAAGCAAACAAAAACCTATCAAGCCCCGTGGAATGAAAACACTCAGATTTGAAGAATAATTACATTACTAGCTCCAAATGTCCAGTTTTCAACAACAAAAATACAAGGCATACAAAGAAATAGAGAAAGTATGTCTCATACAAAGAATACGAGAAAGTATGTCTCATGCAAAGGAAAAACAAACCAACAAAAAGTCACTGAAAAAGACCTGATGAGAGATCTAGATAAAAACTTTAAAATTACTTTCTTAAAGGAGCTCACAGAACTAAAGGAAGACATGGTGAAAGTTAAGAAAATTATGTATGAGCAAAATGGAAAAAACAGTAAAGAGAAAGAAACCTCAAAAGAAAACAGAGAAATTCTAGAGATGAAAAGCATAATAACTGAAGGTATTCAAAGGCAGATTTAAGCAGGAAGAAGAAAGAACCAGCCAACTTGAAGATAGGACAATGAGAACTATTGTATCTGAGGAATAGAAAGAAAAAAAACATTGCAGAAAAGTAAACAAAGCCCCGGAGACCTGTAAGACACCATGAAGAGGACTAATATAGGCATTGTAATAGTCACAGAAGGAGAAAATAAGTTAAAAAGGGGAGAGAAAATAATTGGGGAAATAATGATCAATATATTCCCCAAATTAATTAAAGACATGAATATGGACATTTAAGAAGCTCAATGGACTCCAAGTGGCATACACTCAAAGAGACCCACATCAAGATACATTATAAACCAACTGTCAACAGTCAAAGCCAGGAAAATAGAAGACTAGGAGGACTCTAAGCTCACCTGGTCCTACGGATACACATAGATAACACTCACATCAGTGTAAATAACCCAGAAAACAACCCAAAGCCTGGCAGAACAAACTCCACAACTAAATGTAGAGAAGAGACCACACTGAAGAGGATAGGAACTGTGGAGACATGGTGGGAAACTAAACAAACTTGCAGGACTGTCCACTGGAGGAAGGGGACCCTCAGGTACAGAGAGGGGAGAGAAACAGACTATCACACTGGAGAGGCTGTTCCAGGAAGGTGTGGTCCCATAATAGTTGACTTTGAAAACCAGACGAGCCAAATTCCATGAGTTCTTACAACCAGTGGTACTTAAAGCCTAGAATTTTAAAAATCAGTGGGCTTGGTTCTGGGAGAGCCTAAACCTAAAGGGAGATGGGAAACTGAGTCTCTGCCCTTAAAGAGACAGCAGAACAAATAGCCCCATGAAGATACAGCATAGAAGCAGCAGTTTGAAAATCATCTGGGGCATGTGGTAGGGAGAGCTATTTAATAGTCTCAGAGCCTGTCCTAGAGGAACAGAAATTGTTGGGAGACTTCTCCGGGAACAAAGAAGCTGTCAGGTACCATTTCTATCCTTTGCCTACCCCATGCCCTGTTTAAACAAATAACCACCTGAGGGAACCAGCACTGTACCCACATTCACTACCTAACTTGCTAACACTGTGCCCTTTCCCCCAACTTCCTGGGCTTCAGGATCCACCCCCTGAGCCCGCCTTGCCTCAGTCCCTATGCTGTGGGTCCCCTCCCCCAGGAGACGGGTGCAAGTTGACAACAATGCATCTCCCAACTGCATGCTTTGTGGGGCCTCTGTCCTAGCTGCAGTGGGTCCCCTTTCATGGAGGACCACTGCATACCTTGTTAAAGTCATGCACACCATCCCCACATGCTTTGTGGATTAGCCCTGGCCAGCTCTGATCCAAAAGGGGATTAGAAGCTCATCCCCTTTTGCAAAGGACTAATTCCTCACTCCCCCCAGCACACTGTTGATCTGCCCCCTCCAGTATGTTCTTGGGAGGTAACCATTCAAGCTGAGACCACAAGTGTGGCAGTAGGCAAGCAGCCTTGACAGGGGCCAGCACCAATCCAAAGGGACTCCTTCCCTGTGCAGAGGGAAAGATAACCACATACCAGTCAAAATGTGGCCCAAGCAGTGGGCTGGGGCAGACAGTTCTCTGATTGCATGCCCTACCCAACAATGAGAGCTTCTCAGGGGACAAGAAAGGAAAAGAAACCTGCAGTTAGGTGCTATTGTATCTTTGGCAAATGCTTGGTCTGACTCAATGCAAGCCCCAGGTGACCCATGACAGGTTGACTAACACCAAAGAGACCAAACACTGCCCATAACAGCCAGAAAGGCCACTGCAGATGACTGGACTGAAGGAAAAAGCAGTTTAGCCACAACAACAGGATGCACACAACACACAGAGGAGATACCCCTGTAGTACCAGTTTCTAGTAAACAGGGGTCACTGCACTACAGGCCTGTCCTTCATAGGGCCACTGCTTTTATTTAAAAATTTTTAGTTTATTTACTTTGAGAGAGAGAACAAACAGGGGAAGGGAAAAGAGAGAGGGGAAGAGAGAGAATCCCAACCAGGTTCCATATTGTCAGCGTGTTTGTAGGGCTGGAACCCATGAACCACCAAATCATGACCTGAGATGAAATCAAGAATTGAACATTCAACAGGCTGAGCTATCCAAGCACCCCAAGGCCACTACTTTCAAAAGCAGAAGATGTAGCTGATGTTCCTGACACACAGAAACAGACACAGAGAGTTAGAGAAAATGAGGAGACAGAATAATATGTCCCAAATGAAAGAACAGGACAAAACCACAGCAAGAGACTCAAGCAAAACATAGATAAATAATATGCCTGATAGAGAATTTAGAGTAATGATTATAAAGATACTCACTGGACTATGAGAATAGATTTAGGAAATTCAGCAACTTCATCAAGTGTACTAATTCACATTATAGGGATCCCAGAGGAAGAGAGAGAAAACTGGAAAATTTATTGAAGACATAATAGCTATAAACTTCCTGAATCTGGGGAAGGAAACAGATAGCAAAATCCAGGAAACATAGAGATCTGCATCCCTCCCCCGAATCCCTAAGATGATCCATACCAAGACACACAGTAATTAAAATGGCAAAAAGAAGTAAAAAGAGAGAATTTTAAAGGCATCAATACAAAGGAAGATAGTTACATAGAAAAGAAACCCCATAAGGCTATCAGTGAGCTTTTTAGCACAAACATTATAGGCCAGAAATAATGACACATTAAAGTTGCTGAAAAAAAAAAATATGCAGCCAAGAATACTCTATCTAGCTAGGTTATCATTCAACATAGAATAAGAGATAAAAAGTTTACCAGACAAATAAAGGTAATTCACAACCACTAAAGCAACCCAATAAGAAACATTAGAAGTGGCTCTGAGTGGAAACGAAAGACCATAATCAAGAGTAAGAAAACTGGGAAACACAAAAGCAGTAAAAATAAATATGTCTATGAAAACCAATCAAGAGACTCACCAAATAATAAGATGTAAAGTATGACACCATATACATAAAACATGGGTGGGGAGAGAGGAGTAAAGAATAGGTTCAAAAGTAAGTGGCCATCAACTCAATATAGGCTACCATACACAGAAGATATATAGAAACGTAAAGGTAACCATAAAATCCATACTAATAGATATGCAAAAATTAAAGAGAAAGTAATTGAAGTATATCACTAAAGAATGCCAACTAACTGTGAAAGAAGAGAGTAAGGGAAGAAAGGAACAGAGAAGAACTACAAAACAGTCACAAAACAAGTAACAATTGGCAATAAATACATAATAAATAAATAAATAAATAAAGGAATAAATACTGAATTCAACAATACATTAGAAAAACATTCACCACGATAAAGTGAGATTTCTCTTGGGATGCAAGTGTGATTCAATATTCACAAATCCATATGATACATCACATCAATAAGAGAGAGCATAAAGACTATATAATCATTTCAATAGATGCATCAAAAGCATTTGACAAAGTACAATATACATTCATGAAGAAAACCTTTAACAAAGTAGTTTTAGATAGACCATACCTCAACATAATAGAGAGCTTATATGGAAAACCCACAGGTAATATCGTCCTGAATGAGGGAAAACTGAGTTTTCCTGTAGGTCAGGAAAGAAGAAAGGAAGAAGTAAAATTTTCATTATTTGCAGATGACATGATGCTCTATATAGAATACTTGAAAGGCTACCAAAAACTCCTAGAACTATTAAATGATTTCAGTAAAGTTGCAGAATATGAAATCAATGTACAGAAATCTGCTGCATTTTTATACATTAATAATGAAGCAACAGAAAGAGAAATTAAGGCATGATCGCATTTACAATTACAACAGAAATAATAAAATACCTAACCAAAGAGGTGAAAGAATGATACTCTGAAAACTATAAAACACTGATGAACAAAACTGAAAGCTGACACAAAGAAGTGGAAAGACATTCCATGCTCATGGATTGGAAGACTAAATATTGTTAAAATGTCCTCACCACCCAAGGAAATCTACAGATTTAAAGCAATTAATATCAAAATAGCAACAGATTTTTTTACAAAACTTGAGCAAACAATCCTAAAATTTTTATGGGACCACAAAAGACCCTGAACAGCCAAAGAAATCTTGAAAAGAAAAAAAAAAAGTGGAGATACCCTAATTCCAGACTTCAAGCTATACTACAAAGCTGTTGTAATCAAATCAGTATGGTACTGGCACAAAAATAGACACATAGATCAGTAGAACAGAACAGAAAACTCAAATAAACCCACAGTGATATGGTCAATTAATCTTTGATTAAGGAAAATGAATATACAATGAGAAAAAGACAGTCTCTTCAACAAATGGGTTTGGAAAACTGGACAGCTACGTGCAAAAGAATGAAACTATACAACTTTAATACAACATACACAAAAATAAACTCAAAATGTATTAGGAACATAAACATGAGTCATGAAACCATAAAAATCCTAGAAGAGAGCACAGGCAGTAATTTCCCTAACATCTTTCTAGATATGTTTCCTAAGGCAAGGGAAAGAAACAAACAAACAAAAACAATTTGGACTACATCAAAATACAAACTTCTGCACAGGAAAGAAAACAACTTACAAAACTAAAAGACAACCTATGGAATGGGCGAAGATATTCGCGAATGACATATCTGATGAAGTATTAGTATCCAAAATATACAAAGAACTTACACAACTCAACTTAAATAATCCAATTAAAAAATGGGCAGAAGACATGAACAGACATATCTCCAAGGAGGACATACAAATGACCAACAGACACATGAAAAGAAGCTCAACATCACTAATCACCAGGGAAATGCAGATCAAAAACACAATAATATATCACTTCATACCTATCAGAATTGCTGAAATAAAAAACTCAAGAAACAACAAGTGCTGGCAAGGATGTGGAGGAAAAGGAACCCTCATGCTCTCTTAGTGGTAACACAAACTGGTGCAGCTACCGTGTAAGACAGTTTGAAGTTTCTTGAAAAAATTAAAAACAGAATTACCCTATGATCCATTAACTGCACTACTGGATATTTAACCAAAGAATACAAAAACGCTAATTTGAAAATATATGTGTACCTCTATATTTATTGCAGCATTATTTATAATGGCCAAATTACAGAAGCAGCTAAGTGTCCATCGGTAGATGAATGGGTAAAGATCTGGCATACGTGTGATGTATGTATGTATGTGTGTGTGCGTGCACACACACATTTATATATATATATAATATATATATATATTCTATATATAAAGGAATATTATTTATATGTATAATATATATAATATTATATATAAAGGAATATATATAAAAGAATATTATTCAACCATAAAAAGAATGAAATCTTACAATTTGCAACAACATGGATGGATCTAGAGAGTATAATGCTAAGCTAAATAAGGCAGAGAAAGAAAAATATCCTATGAGTTCACATATACATGGAATTTAAGAAACAAACAAATGAACAAAAAAAAAAGACAAATTAAAAAAAAAAAACAACCTCAAGTAGATAGAACAAATTGATAATTACCAGAGAGGAGGGGGGTAGGGGGATGGGTGAAATAGGTAAAAGGATTAAAGGCACTTTTATCCTAATGAGCACTGTGTAATATAACATTGTGTGTTAATTACACTGGAATTAAAAAATATATATATATACACACACACATATATATGTACACACACACATGCGCACGCGCGCGCGCACACACACACACACACACACACACACAAAACCAAACCAAAACAAGCAAACAACAACAAAAATCAAGCCAAAGGGTAAATTTTTAAAGCAGCATGAGAAAAGTGAGTTGTCACATATAAAGACTCCTCAATAAACTTTTCAGGAAATTTCTCATCAGATACTTTGGAGGCCGGAAGGTAGTGGACTGATATATACAGAGTGTTTTTTTTTGTTTTTTGTTTTTTTGTTTTTTAATGTGAACTAAGAAATCTAATGTACAATAAGGAACTTGAAAAGAAGAGGGGAAATTATATCTTCTCAGATAAGCAATAACATAGGGAGTTTGTTACTAGACCTGCCTTATGAACAACGCTAAAGGGAGTTCTGCAGGTTAAAATGAAAGAGCACTAGACAAGTAATTCAAAGCTGTGTAAAGAAAGAGAGATTTAAAATATATATATGGACAATTTAAAATCCATTACTATTGTAACAGTGGTAAGTAACTCCAGTTTTGTTTTTTTTAAATAGTTTAAGAAACTAACGCCTTAAAAAGTATTAGTTCGTGTTGACACAAATGTATAAAATGCAATACGGTGACATCAAAAACTGAAAGGACTGGGAACAGAACTGAGAGAAGCAGTTTTTGTATGTTATTAAAGTTAAGTGGGTATAAATTCAAATTACAGTTTTATAACTTTAGGATGATGTTAAACGTAATCCCCACTGTAACCACAAAGAAAATAGCTAAATTATACACACAAAAAGAAATAAAAACAAACATTTCACTACAAAATAACAACTAAACACAAAAGAAGACAGTCATGGAGGAAATGAAGGACACAAAACTGTAAAGCATATAGAAAACAACAAAATGACAGATGTAAATCCTTCTTTCTCAATATTTACTTTAAATAAAAATGAATTAAATTCCAATACAAAGGTAGAAATTAGCAGAGTCAATTTAAAAAAAATCTGACTATATGCTGTGTACAAGAGACTCTAAATCTCACTTTAGATTCGACAGCAAAAAAACAAAAAAAGGTTGGAAGTGAAAGGATGGAAAAAAATATTCAATGCAAATAGTAACGAAAGAGCACAGGGGTAACTAATATCAGAAAAAACAGACTTTAATTTAAAAAAAAAGGTTACAAAAAACGAAGGATGTATGTTAATAAATGGTTCATACAACAATACTATATAATAATCATAAATATTTACATACCTAATAAAACACCATCAACATATATGAAGCGAAAAGGGAGAGAATTGAAGGTAGAAATAGACATTTCGACAAAACGAGTTAGAGACTTTAATACCCCATTCTCAATATGCATAGAACAACAAGATAGAAGATAAATAAGAAAATATAGGACTTAAACAATACAATAAACCAACTAGATCTAACAGATATAAACAGAAGAGTTCACACAGCAACAGAATACATTACCAAGTGCACAAGGGACATTTCTTAGGATAGACCATATGTTAGCCCTGATTTAAGTCTTAATAGATTTTAAAAGCCAGATAGCATACAAAGTATCTTCTTTAACCACAACAGGATGAAGAAATCAATAGCAGAAGGAAAACTGGAAAATTCACACATCTGTCGAAATTAAACAATACACTCTTGAGTAACAAATGAATCAAAAAAAGAGAATTAGAAAATACTTAGAGACAAATGAAAATAAAAACACAATATACCAAAACTTATAGGACACAGAGAAAGCAGTGAGGAGAAAATTTGTAACTGTAAATGCTTTCATTAAAGCACTTATAAAAGATTTAAAATCAACAACCTAACTGTATAACCTAAGAAAGTGGAAGGAGAACAAACTAAATCCAAAGGTAGCAGAAAAAGGAAATAAAGATTAGAGCAGAGGTAAGTGAAATAAAGAATATAAAAATAGAAAAAAAATCACAAAACCTAAACAACTCTTTAAAAAGATCAACAAAATCAGGGTTCCTGGGTAACTCAGTCAGTTAAGTGTCCGACTTCGGCTCAGGTCACGATCTCAGGGTTGGTGGGTTTGAGCCCCACGATGGACATTTCTGACAGCTTAGAGCCTGGAGCCTGCTTCGAATTCTGTCTCCCTCTCTCTCTACTCCTCCCCTGCTTGTACTGTGTCTCTCTCTCTCAAAAATAAGTAAACATTAAAAAAAAATAATAAAAAAATAAATAAAAAGATCAACAAAATTGATAAATCTTTAGCTGAATGGACTAGCTTTGGGAGAGGATAATAATGCCGATTTCTGTATATTAAGTATTGTCACTGCATAGGGTCATAATATAGTAAGTAGTTTTAATCTTCCTTCTTTTTTCTTGAGAGAAGATAATAAAGATAGGCAAAAATAAAGGTGTACTTCTGAGCCATTTAAAGCTAATATAACTTTTGGAGCAAAATAGCTTATGTGCAATTCTGAAAAATATAAATAATGTTGAAATCAATACTTTGCCACATATTAAAAGTTTGAAATGAAATCTGTTTGTTATAAATTTGCTCTGTAGATTTTTTAAATTCAGAATATTGTTTGACAGCACATATTTTTGAATCAAAATACTATAAAAACTAGCCTTACTATATCATGACCTTATGCAGTGACAATCCTTAATATACAGAAATCGGCATTGATTATTATCATCTCCCAAAGTTTAAGTGAAATCTTAAATAGATATAGCTACTAAGTAGAAGAATTGGATTTATTTATTTTATTTTTTTAATGTTTGTTTATTTTTGAGAGAGAGAGAGAGAGAGAGAGAGAGAGAGAGAGAGAGAAAGAACGTGAGCATGTGAGGGTCAAAGAGAGGAAGACGCAGAATCTGAAGCAGGCTCCGGGCTCTTAGCTGTCCGCACAGAGCCGACGCAGGGTTCAAACCCACAAACCATGAGATCATGACCTGAGCAAATTTAGGTGCTTAACCGACTGAGCCACCCAGGTGCCCTGAAGAAATGGATTTAAAGCCCTAACTTCAAGACTTAATGTTATAATCTAAATCATTATTTTCACTTGTGTATATCTACCTTTGGAAATGTATATGATTGCAATCATTTAATAAGTCTATTACACATTACTTTTTTCTTGAGGTATAAGTGACATGTAACATTATATTAATTTCAGATATTCAACATGATTCCATATTTGTATAGGCTGCAAGATGATGACTACAATGTCTCATTGTCATCCATCACCATACATCAAGGTTTTTTCTTGTGATGAGAACTTTTAAGATTTTCTCTTGTAGCAACTTTCAAATATGCAATAAACTATTATTAACTAGTCACCATGCTGTACCTTACAACCATATGACTTCTTTATAACTAGAAGTTTGTATCATTTGATTTCCTTCACATATTTCATTTACCTCTGAACCCCCTCCCCTCTGGAAACCACTAATCTCTTTGTATCTATGAGCTTGTTTTTGTGTGTGTTCAGTCTAGTTTTTTTAAGATTCCACTTATAAGTGAAATCACATGGTATACACGGATGCAACAACCTTGAGGACACTAGGCTATAGAAAAAAACACAAATGTCCATTACATATTTTAAAATGTCAAAGAGGGCACCATTCAAATATTTCAGTGATACTCCATTTATGAAAAATAAAACACTTTTCTAATTCCAGTCTTACAACTTTTTGAGAGGAGAATCATTATCCTCATTTTATAGATAAGAAAGAGAAAGGTGAAGTACACAACTCAAATATAACTGCTAAAAATTGACAGAGCAAGGACTTGAATTTTGGTATTCTGAACCTGGAATTTGCAGGTTCTCTTAGCAATTAACAAACTTGGAAGAAACTTGATGAAACTTATGTAGTTAAGGTTCCTAGATTTAAGGCAAGGTTGCCTTCACATTGAAAACCGTTTGTAGGAAGATTCACTCCCAGTCACTTATGTGAAGTATATATTACCAAACCATTTTATCTATCAATCACCATCTATTTACTAATTCATTGATTATTTGTTAGTGACTTATTCTAAAGTCTAAGCTCTTAGACACAGAAATAACATGTTTTGGTATTTAATCTCTTAAATATAACAGGGTGTTTCAGTAACAGTGGCACAAATAATAACTTATAAGATTTTGTCTATTTAGTAATTCTGACCGTTGCTTACAAAAAAAAAAATGAAATGTGTTTTACAATGTCAATGTCTACTGTGTAACTTTTTTTTCTCCTCACAGGAAAATGGCAGAACCAAATTCTTCTTTCTATAGACATTTAATTCCAGAATTTCTCTTCAATTGGGTCCATTTTACTTTTATTCTTTACCAATATAGAGCAAGCTGTGTTACCAAGTGCTATGGTAGCTGCTTCTAATCCATTATTTAGAGAATTGAAATCAAGAATGGAGGGTCAGCCCAGTCCTTGTAGAATGTTCCCTAAACATATCTTCATGTTTCTTACACTTGAAAGACAGGCCTGGGCTTTCACAACCCTTGTCACACTGTATTTTTTATTCTCAGCTATCCTGGTTAAGAATGTACGTTCTGCAGTCACAGAGATATGAATTTGAATATGCTTATACCACTGACTGTATGGTCTTCCCATATACTCACATGCCTAAGCCTTATACTGCATATTTCCCATATATGTTTATTCACATGTATTCACATGTCCTAAGCCTTACACTGCCTATTTCCCAAGTGGGGTCAATGAAAACTATGCCATGCACTTACTGGTACTATACTGAGTGCTCAGTAAGTGTTAACATTATTTTTTGAAAAGTTTATTTTGTAAAATGTTTATACTCATATGCAACAATCACAGTCCTATACTGGAGTGATAGCTGAGCAGTAATATCTAGTAAGGCAATACAAAACATGGTGGTATTTTCATTCAATTTGTTACAAAATACAAGTACCTGAAGAGGATTTAGAATATTCTGTGGCCAATGAGTATTTATTTTTGAATACAATGCTACCACAAAGGCAAGATGATGTATTAGGATTTACAGATTGCACTAGAACATACAACTGCTAGGAGGTTACTTTGAAAATATTAGAGACACCATCAAAATGAAAGAAATATAAAAAAATAGGGGCCCTTGGGTGGCTCAGTTGGTTAAGCTTCTGACTTCAGCTCAGGTCATGATCTCGCCGTTTATGGATTTGAGCCCCAAGTCTGGCTCTATGCTGACAGCTCAGAGGCTGGAGCCTGCTTCGGATTCTGTGTATCTCTGTCTCTGCCCATCCCTCGCTTTTGTGCATGTGCACACACTCTCAAAAAAATAAACACTTAAAAAAGGAAATATAAAAAATAAATACCCATGAATCCTAGTTTTGCCTATAAAAAGAACACTGAAAAAAATTTGGCAAACTGTTAACCAACTATATAACTTTATAAGTAATGCTTAAATTCTTCAGGTTTGTGAAGTAAGATTAAACACAATTTCAAGAATCTCTTACATCTTTCTAGTAGTCCATCTTTCTAGTAGTGGGTCCTTTACACATTCTAGAACACAGTGGATGTTCATAAACATTTGTTGAATGAACTTTATATTGATAAGAGCAACGAAAATTAACATTTAGAATTCCTAAAATATTACAGGGAATATGGTGTTGGTTAATAATTTAGTAGGATACACGTTTCCTTTTGACAGTCAGCTCGAACTCTATATACAAATAGTGTTTGTCTATGCTGAAGCTGCCATCTGTCCAGAAAGCTATAAAACCCAAATCCTGACTACTATGGTCATAAATGATTCAGGGTAACTTCTTTTTCTAAAAGGAAAAAAAAAGTACTTTTAAATGTATTTGGGAGAGTTAGGTCCACAGGAATATGATGATAAATTTGCCTTTTTTATGAGCACCTCAGGGAGGTAAGAAAGGTTTTTGTTTTTAAGAGAATTTTTTTTTATCTTAAGGGAAAGCTAAAAACAAAACAAAACAAAACTGAATTTACTTAGAACTTCTGGGTTGGAGTCCATACTTGTTACTAATTTTAAAATGATCATTAACCTCTCTCATTTAATTTCCTTCATCTACAGACTGGTGATGAGAGTACCTACTCTGACTATTTCACAGGACTATTTTAAAGAAATAAATGAGAACAAACTATGGGAGTGTATAAATTTTTACATAATTTTAAAGTGGAACATATTTGTAATTGTTATAATTGTGACCAGGTTTTACTTTGGGGTTTCAGTGGAAATGGCAAAATGTTTTCTTCTTTCTGCTGAGTAATAAATATGGCCTTTCTTCTCTGGGATCCCCTATAAAATATCTATAGATCATACATCTGCTTATGATTATGACATTGAATTTATATTTATTTCCTCTACATTGCATATACCTTGAGATCACGAACCATATTTTATTTCTGTGTCTCTCACAATATGATGGACAATTTTACACAAGTTGTTTTATAAATACATGTTCAATGTTTTTTTTGGTAAAACTTATGTAAACAAACCAAAACTGTACCAAAGAGACGACGTTTTAATTTTCTTTACAACATTTGAAAGAGCCAGGTAAAGAGTACTGTGTATGAACGTGTTATAGCATTGTTTATTGAGTAGAATTTCCACCATGAAGAAATGAAAAAGATATGACTGAGAGGCAAACAGAGAGTGGAGAGGTTCAGCATTTCTGCCTTATGGTGAGTGGTGAAATCAACACAATTCTTTTTCGGAATCGCCCAAACAAAGAAGAATCGTGAAAATAAGTGGTTTTGGAAATCTGGCCCTACGAAATATTTAATGTTTCATTGTTAATATGAAAAATAAATAAATAAATATTTTTGAAAATATTTGGCTCTTAATCATTGACCATTAATTTTTTTTAAATTAACACAGGATATTAAGCCCATTAGCAATTACTGCTTGATGAAACTATCAAGTTTGAATATAGTAATGGTAAATATTTCCAATTGTTATTTCCAAATCAATATTCGTTTTACTTAAAGGACTTTAAGTACCACTTTTTTGACATCATAATGAACGCCACTAATATTTTAGATAATTTTACTCTCTATATCTGTTTACATATGACTAAACATATGCACCAAAACCTGTAGATAGCAATACTTAATGAAATTTGTTATTTCTATGATTGATTTAGTTACTATAACTTTCAATCTGTAAATAATTGGTCTTAAAAACAGCAGTCTATAGGGTGCCTGGTGGCTCAGGTGGCTCAGTCAGTTAAGCATCCGACTGGATTTCAGCTCAGGTCATGATCTCATGGTTCGGTTGGAGTTCAAGTCCCACATCAGGTTCTGCACTGTCAGCACAGAGCCTGCTTCAGATCCTCTGTATCCCCCTCTCTCTACCCCTTCCCTGCTCACGTGCATGTAAGCTCTCTCTCTCTCTCTCTCTCTCGCTCTCGCTCTCGCTCTCGCTCTCTCTCTCTCTCTCTCAAAAATAAACGTTAAAAGAGCAGCAGTCTATGGAATAATAATTCAAGTTACTCGAAGTCTGATTTTGACTTCACCACTGACCTGCAATACACAGAAGGAATATTAAGTTTTTAGGTCTTTATTGTATTCATTTGAAATGTGATAATAACGGCAAAAGGTAGCTTTCAGTAACAAAGCAAGAAATCTACCTTACGTCCGTATTTTGGTGTGGGAGATGTTCCTGATAGCCCTTACCATGAACAGAGTGTGGACGCCTCTGCCATTGGGAATCATCTATTCTCTTCAACTTTGAATGAATGAATGGATGGATGAATGTTAAGCTGAACAGATAGTCTCTTTGCATGATTTGAAAATGTGATAAGTCATATTTTAGATAACCTATATTCATTTTGGTTACTGTAAATTCCACCAGCCTTCTGAAAGATTTTCAGATCAAATTCTTTTTTCTTAAATGTTTTTATTTATTTTTGAAGGAAAGAGAGTGACAGAGCATGAGTGGGGGAGAGGTAGAGAGAGAGGGAGACACAGATTCCAAAGCAGGCTCCAGGCTCTGAACTGTCAGCACAGAGCCCGATGCGGGGCTCAAACTCATGAACTGTGAGATCATGAACTGAGCCCAAGTCAGACGCTCAACCGACTGAGCCACCCAGGAGCCCCTCAAATCAAATTCTTAAAATGGGGGCACTACCCACTCACTGCCCAATCCTGCCCCTTCATTCCATTTCTGCTAGTTTCATACTGCCCATTGTATTGTACCCTGGCACAGTGTGCCTCAATCTACCTAATTGCAGCACTGTGAAGATTTAAGTGGACATAATTTCATAACCTTTACAGCAGCAGAAAGCATCATTTTTTTACGGAGGGCTGAATAAGCAATTTGCACTTCACAAATGAAGTGCAAAGCAAATTTTGACTGCTCACAAATCTGTGTGCTAGAGAAAGCAGTGCTCTGGCGGGGGGCTGAAATTTCTGGGTGGAAGTTTCTGAATTATTCAATCATGCTTTTCAAGTCCAAGGTATGTTTTCCAGATACATGTTGAAATTTGACTACTAAATTCAGTATCATATGAGCTCACTCTTGTCTTGAATCTTATTAGGACTTCCCGTCAGTTCTTATAGTACTGTTGCATCTCTGAGGCTATGGATGATAGTGATGTTGCTATGTGCTGGATTATTAAATCTTGACTGCATTTCTAATATGGTGATCTTTCCGGTAAGAAAACTAAGACAAATACATTCAGAGGCACAGATAGGTAGGAATCTGGTTCCTCATTTTCTGGCATGTTAATATAGACGATGTGATCTAGGGTGGACACGGCCGTATAATCAGCATGGGAAAATCTTACCGCTCGTTCTGATCACATTGAAACACATTCAAGTCTTCATCCACCACTAAAATATGATTCTGATATCCAGCTTACCAAGTTTATCATCTACGAGATTTCCTTATACTAAGAAGCCTATAATTTCAAAACTCATCTCGGCATTTCCAAGTAAAAATACCTCATGTCGCTTTCTAGTATTAAACACTTGTTGTCAAACTTGTCACTCAAAATAAAGGTGTAAGTAGATGAAAAAGTGTAAATTTACTGGCATCCTTAAGCTTAGTAATCATAAAAGTGACTTTGTTATTTCTGTGTGGGAAGTTTGCCTATGTATTCGAGATATTTAAAATCATGTTATTTCTGCTAACAGCTTAATTAGCTTACTCTGAGACACACAAGGGACACAAACGCCAGTTTACTTAAAAAGGACAAACTGTTATTGGTGAATATGTATAAAGTTCTTACATAATTACCACTGAAGTATCCTTTATTAGAAACATGCTTCCCATGACCTAAGTTCTCTAGCCGAACTATCAAGCAGAAGGCCATGACCTTTGATGCCAAGGATGCACCAAACGGATGTACTTTGGTGGATAAGACCAAAAGTAACCCTTTGATGCTTGTTCTTTATAAAAATCAGTGACCTCAGAAAAGAAATCAACAATGTCCACGAGATATATATTTCCTCTAACTGTATGAGGAAAAGACAGAGCCTATCTCTAACTTAATTGGTGTATGACACTCCCCTCAAGTGCATCTATTATAGATCTATAAGAAATCAGTACAAGGCACATTCCAGAAAAACAAAACAAAACAAAACAATTCAAACAAACCTTCGAATTAAATTCCTGCCTTTTCCTTTATTTATCCTGGTGAATTTGGTTGAGCAACTCTAAGAAAATCTATAGAGCCTCCTTATTTATTTTGCTTCAAGCTAGAGCTTGTATTCAATCTGCTACTGACACCCGTTCTGGGATCCTTCCATCCTTTGTTCTCTAAAGACAAAGATGCTTTCTCAGGAAAAGGCTATGTTAGTCCACAATTATAGAGGAAGAAAGACATGAAAAGAAAATCTGGCCACATTTCTGGCCTCCAAGTAGTATCATCTTGATTTGTCTATTTCCCTCTTTTCAAATCTTGTAATGCCCTGGGATAAGTACATGGAAAACAGTACCAGCGCTTTTTTGTCAAGACTCTCTATGCTTTTTCTTCCTTCGGTCTTCTCTATTTCCTACTTGTTTTTACCTCAATTGCCTTTGTCTACTAGAATGATTTATTCTATGGTAACTTGAAGTCTTTTTTTCTGAGGCGGCTGAGGTGATGAAATAAGATGAGTGACTTCATGACCACCATAACAACATGCAAGGAGGGATTCGAAATGATGGAAAGAAAAGATACAGAAATCTTCCTCGCTCAAAAGTTCCAGAAGGCGGCAAGGCAGTCAGGATGCTCAGCAAACAGAACGTTCTCCAACCATGTGGAGGTGTAAGCTTCTTACCTTCCCCAAATGGGGATTGTTAGTCTCAGGGAATAAAGGTCAAATCAGACCTCAGGAAACTTTATTGCCACTTTCTAAACTGAAGCAGTTTGGCCTGTAGGCTAGGGACAATCTCACCTAAGCCAGAGGTATCATCATTCTTAGATTTACACCATGCACATTAGAACGAAAAAGCAGAATAAAGGACTGTACACTCTCAGGCCTGAGCATTTCTCATGCTGAGCATACTTCAGCATCTCTGGCTAGTTCCTGTCGTTTCCTGAACTTATGGCTGCAGAAACAGAGCAAAGGTTGGTTTCTCAGCTGTCTCTGGGTGTCATCCTAATAGATCCTTAGACTAACCGTAAGGTTTTTGTTAGACTTGCTCTTCATTTTAACATACCCTGTTTTCATTATTATCTTTTGGCATTCCTTTACAAATTTATATATGAGAAAATACATATTATAGGAGTTTCATTTTAATTAAAATGTTAAAGGACCTTAGATATCATCTAGAATACCATGGCACATATCACATGAAATAATGAACATAATGCATGACCATAATATACTTAACTATTATGTATTATATAAATATAATTTATACTCCTATAACTTCTCATATAAATAAATAATATATATTTGTATAATTAAGTTGAGAAGTATTCTGTGCTTACATCTTACTTTTAGTAATTGGTTGAACTGGACTGTTGATAGACTACAATCCATATCTACTGAGGGACACAGTCCAGTGGTCTTCCCCCGACCACCCTGTCTCCTCAAACAGATCCAAGTTCTCTGATAAATCTTTTATGCTTAACGACATACTAGCATCATCATGAAACCACTGTGATTTTTATCCATCATGTTTAAATGGTGTTTTTTAAATGAATGTAAGATTAATTTTTTGTTTTTATTGTAGAATTCTATGAATGTTAAATTCTGCGTATATTTGTCTAACTTCCACTACAATCTGGATAAAAATAATAACTCCATCACCACAAAAACTTCCCTATTATTGCCCCTCACAGTCAGGTCCTCACCTTGGCAAAGTCTAATCTGTTCATTAAAATGGTTTGTCTTTTTGAGGCTTTCAGGTAACTGGAACTATGTAAATTTTTGGATTTCTTTAAATTCACATAATACCCTTGAGATTCATCTGAGTTTGCTCCTTTTTATTGCTGAGTAACATTAAGTTGTGCAGACGTATCACAGTGTGTTTATCCGTTCACTAGTTGAAAGAAGTTTAACTTTGCAGATAATGTCAAACTTTGTTTTCTAGACTACACAGTTCGTACTCCCTGCACTAACCCATGAAGCGTTACTGTCACTTGCTAGCATTTGGTATCCTTTGAATCATTTGGAGTGGTACGACACCATAGTTTTCATTTGCATTTCCGTAATTAATAACGACCATCTTTTTATGCGCTCATTTGTCAACCATAAATCCCCTTTGGTAAAGTTTCTAGGTCATTGGTCCTTTTTAAACTTGAGTTGTTTGGCTTTTTTTAGTGTTAACTTTTGAAAGTTGTCTATTCAGACAACTAGATACAAGTCCATTATCAGATATGTGATTTGCAAATATTTTCTCCCAGCCCATTGAGTTGCTTTTGAACAGTCACCAAAAATCAATTGTGTCTATTTCGGGAGACTTTACTCTGTTCCATTGATCTATGTGTTTCTCTCTCCACCAATACTGTACTGTCTTGATTACTGCAGCCTCACAGTTAAGTCTTAAAATCAGGTAGTGTAATCCCTGTATCTTTGTTCTTTTCTAAAATTGTTTTGGCTGTTCTAGTTCATTTGCCTTTCTGTATAAACATTAAAACCATCTTGCTTATAACTACAAAATTCCTGCTAAGATTGTGTGTGGAAGTGTGTTAAATATATAGATTGATGTGGTGAAAATTGTTAATTATACTATATTGGGTCTCCCAGTCCTTAAACACAACATGAGTTCTTCGGTATATCTCATCAGCTTAGTAAATTTATACCAGCTTTGGTAAGTTTATATCTAAGTATTTTTTTATTTGTTTAGGGAAGCTGTTATTAAGGGTGTTATGTAAAAAGTTGTTTCTAATTATTCTTAGTGTGTTAAAATACTATATATATATATATATATATATATATATATTTTTTTTTTTTTTACCTGTATGTGTCAACCTTGTATCTTATGGCTTTGCAAACAAACTTATTAATTATAGGAGATATCTTTATAGTAGATTCCCTGGGGTTTTCTACATGGAGAATCATGTATATGAAGAAAGGTACATTTTAATTTCTTCCTTTTTCATCTGGATACTTTTTTTGGTGTTTTTATAATATACTGGCAAGGCTTTCTAAGACATTGTTGGATAGGAGTGGTAAAAGTTACAATTCTTTCCTTGTTCCTACTTTTAGGTGGAAGGCATTCTCTCTTTGCCATATTCTTCAACTTTATCAGTTTGAGGAAATTCCCTTTAATTATTTGCTTTCTGAGAGTTTTTTTTTTTTTAATGAGTGGATAGGTAAGTTTTTGCAAATACTTTCTATTTGTTAATTAATATAATCATGTTCATTTCTTCTCTAGACTATATGGTGGACTGTTAACATATTAATCAATTTTTGAATACTGAACAAGACTTCCATATGTATGTCATTAGGTTGTAGTATATTTTTCTTTTTATATTTTGTTGGATTCAGTATAGAAGTAATTTTTTTGAGGATTTTTAATTTAGTTTCATGAATAACATTCATCTGTCATTATCTTTTCTTGGGGAATCTTTCACTGATTTTGCTATCCAGGTTGTACTGTTTTCATTCCAAAGTTGTTGAATATATGTAGAGTCCTTTCAATATTTTGGGGTCCATAGGAATAGCCTTTCTTAATTCTGACTTTGGTAATTCATGCCTTTTCTCTTCTTTTCCTGTCAGTCTCACTAACGTTTGGTCAATTTTATTGATCTTTTAAAAGAACTAGCTTTTGATTATATTGATTTTCTCTATGGTTTTTCTGTTTACAATTTCATTTACTTCTGTTTTCTTCATTATTCCTTCCATCTGCTTGGTTTATAGATTGTTAAGATGAAAGTTTAGGCTATTGATTTGAAACCTTTGTGCTTTTGTATGAGCATTTAATATAATAAAAGCACTTAAACTACAAATATTTCATTAGTTTCATCCCACATATATCTGTATATTCTTTTTTATTTGGTTAAAAATGTTTTCTAATTTATCTTCAAATTTTATCTTTGTACTATAGATTTAAGAGTGTTAGATTTACTTTCCAAATGCCTTGCATTTTTTCTATTATATTTCTGTTATTAATTTCTAGCTTAATGCCATTTTTCTGTGTATGATTTAAACTATCTAAATAAAATTTGTCTCATTACCCACAATATAGTCTACCTTAGTAAATATTCCATATACATGTGAAAAAATTGTGTATTCTTATGTTTCAGGGTGGTATTCTATACATGTCATTTAGATCCAGTGGGATATTTTAATTCAGTTGTACATACTTTCTGAATTTCTGAATCTATCTCTATTAGTAATAGAGAAGAGTTGAAATCTTCAGCTGTAACTGTGGATTGTTTAGTTCCTTGAGGTTCCTTGTTAGTTTTTTTTTCCTGTATTTTAAAGCTCTTATGTATAATTTCCATCTTCTTACAAGTAATAATTACATTAGAATAAGTTTTTTTATACACGGAACCTCATTTGGTCATGATTTTTCTTTTAATCCGTTTTGACAATCTCTGATTTTATTGGTCTTTTCAAATCACTTACATTTTATATGGATATATTTGGTTGTAGGTCTAAGCTTTTATTATTTTTTTATAACTTCTGTTTTTCAGTTCTTTCTTATTTTGTACCTTCTTTTTCTTTGTGTATACGTTTTTAGTTTGACCATGTCTTATATCTCTATATACTTTTTTGTGTGTCTTTTCTTTTTTTCATGTGGGGGGATCACTAGGTTTTGCAGTGTACATATTTAGCTTTTTACAATCCATTTCAAATCAATATTTTACTACCTCAGGTGGAAATAGAAACTTGGCACTGTATCAGTCTTTTACCTGCCTTATTTTGTTATGGTTCTCTTAGGTTTTGCATTTCCCATGCAAGGCAGTGTTCTCTAAATTTCTCATATGCCTAGTAATTTTCAACATTATCCTGGATGTTGTGGGTATCATGCTACGAGCCCCTTGGCCTTATTCAAATTCTATGGATGTTTTTATTTTAGCAGTAACTGAGAGATAAAGCTTCTGGCCCCAAATCTGACCTACCTTCTACATACAGATTCTAATCCCAATTCACTTATTAATGCTTTTTCTGGGCGATTTAAATCTTTCCTGTATGTAACTCATCCACTGGCAATTTTGAGAATTAAGTGATAATCTGTCTCTCTGTTCAGCTCTCAAAGTGTGCTGTTTAACATCAGATCCATGCATACTCAAATCAAAGGTGAACACAGGTATTTACAAGCAACATTATGGGTCAGTTTTCTAAGCTTCTCTCTTTTTATGCTCTCTTTGGGTTCAGATTTTCTTAGGGCCCTCCTATTCATTTCTCTAGTTACAAAGCTAGAGCTTTAACCTCTTTGCTGAACGCTTAACATTACTGCAACCACAGCTTAACATTACTGTAACCCCATCTTGCCAATGGCAAGATGACAGAGACAAAAAAAAGCAATGGAGGTTTTCACCCATCTTTTTGGGACCACAGCTTCTCTGATTGAAGAAGTTTCCCCTTCTTAGGTGATGACAGGACCATGCTGTAGCTGTCAAAGACCCCAAGACTTGACCTTTACTGGCCACCTGCTTCTACCCACCAACCTCGGTCGTACATTTTTCCTTACACTCTTCATTCCTTTACACTCAGTTTTCCTTTACAGTCTTCTTATTTCCTAACTTAGGCAAATGAAACTTGAAACGAACTCTCAGGTGATGTCCATTGCCCTGACAAGGCCTCCCGTTGGCTCAGACCACCTAGACCAGTTTGAGCTAAACCTCCGTGTCAAGCCTACAAAGATGGACCATGCAGTGACCTCTAGAATGGCCTTTACCTCATTATAATACTAAAATCTCTGCCCAAAGAGGAGCACCAGCCTCATTTACACATCATACCTTTACCTTATTACTTCATTATAATACTAAAATCTCTGTCTAAAGGGGGAGCACCAGCCTCATTAACATAACAATGTATATATAGAATGTTTCCTTAAGGTGCATGCATGATCTTATGCCTGCCTCTGCATACAACAACAAGGCTTCCCTATCTAAATATTCATACTAACCCTAAATAAAAGGAACCCATTTCCCCATGCTCAAGGAGTCATGGCTTTGGAAGTTATTCCCCATGATGTCATCTGTTGCAAATCAACAGCTCACTTAGTGTAGTTTCTGTGACTCATCACTAACACAGCCTTTGTTTATAAGTCGAAAGTACTCTTTCCCACTCCTCAAACCACAAATAGAGGACTTCTCCTGAAGATCTCTCTTTCTGTAGTTATATCCACTTCCAGGTTTCAAATTCCTCTGAAACCAGGTTGGGGAATATCAGACAGACACTGGTAAACTCTTCTCATTTCAGTAATGTTTTTTTTTTATTTTTGTATCAGTAATATTTTCTATTCAATCTTCTTCCAAATCCACCTGCTACTATTTGATTTTTGAAATCTTCTATTAGCTGTGTTATGCATCTATTCAGATTT
The DNA here is from genome assembly GCF_007474595.2 of Lynx canadensis. Taxonomy (NCBI): domain Eukaryota; kingdom Metazoa; phylum Chordata; class Mammalia; order Carnivora; family Felidae; genus Lynx; species Lynx canadensis. The sequence continues at coordinate 46,967,226 of NC_044320.2, read as the reverse complement.
TATAATAGTATTCAGTGGAAGAATCAGATTAAGAATATTTATCTTGCCTTGAATCAAAATTCCCATAATTTTAACTTAAAAACATTAATTAAATTTTAATATTTGTCTTTTGGAATGTCTTGCACATAGTAGGTGTTTAGTGCATATTAGTTAAGCAGAATTTAGCTGGGTTATAGAAATAAAACATTAAGTGACTCAAGTTATTAAATCCATTCAGTAGTAGACTTCCCAATTAAAATTATGCTAGTATATTCAGTCCGATGGTTCTCATTTTAGAATGCTGCAGCCATATCACTTAAGGTTTAATTACCATGTTAACAGTCAAGTGAAGCAATGCCAACCCGAAATTTGGGCAAATGATCTAACAATCTAAACTTCCACTGCCCTGATCTCATACCTTCCCCTTGCTACCTGGACTGAAAAAGAAATAAGGAAGTGGGGGAACTACTTTCTGCTTAATTTTTCAATGCAACATTGTTTGTCTTCTCCTAGGAAATCTCCCAGGTTTTACATTTCTCTTGGAATTGTTGAGGACTGCCAGTCTCACTGTTACAATGTGCATTTCACCTGACAATGAGAGGATGCTCCCTGGAGCTTTCTGACAGACATCCGTGTGCTCAAAGCACTGCAGTAGTGAAGCAGGAAAGGTACATGCCTCTAGGGAACACCAAGAACTGCTGGGACCAAAAGAGTGCGGGAGAAAAAACGCTAACCACAAATCTATTAGCCTCTATTTAAAGGGATCATTCGAGAGAGACATATTAAAAGGCCATAAAATATGCAGAAACTTTTCAGGGTCCAAGTTTCTGAGGTATTTTATTTATTGTTTTCTGTGGTTCTTGTCACAATCTTATATTGTTCTTTAGGGTAGCTTAACTTTTCGAGAAATATCATAACAGCACATTACCCTTTAAAGTGGCAATCTCTTTGGAGAGGGCAAATGGCAAGCAATGTGAAATTCCAAAAAAATTACTGTGAATCTGCCTACATGTAAAACAGGTCGCTGTTATATAGAAGTATTTTTGAGGAATTTTGGAATTATCTATTCATAGGCTATTAACAACGTTAGGATTTTTAAGGTTGAGCTAGAGTTTCTCTTTATTGACATTTTTTATATGCACTATGAAGTTGGGTATATGTATGAGAAGGAAATACAATAAAGTAATTTCATAAACTTATATTCTATTGCCATTTAGGCAAAATATGTATAATTATTTTGGAAATACATGTACATTTTCTTAGCAAATGCTTAATGTTTTCCATAATTCAAAGTGTATATATGCAATATTTTTATTCTCTCTCTGAATATGTATGTGTGCGCACATCTGTGTATTTTTATACCTGTATACATGTTGGTACATATGTGTATATATATGTGCATGAATATATATACACACATATACACACAAACGCATGCATTATATTCCTAAAACTAGGGCATATCCTTTATACATGTTTTTTAAATACATTCTTGATTGCATAGTATGTAGTTAGGTCTGCCCCAATAATTTTGAGAGATATTTTTCAGTAGTAGTGGAAGAACCGTATTTAAAGTCTTAAAATGGAATGATTCACTCAATGTATCAAAAGCTAGTGTTAATTTGCATTCATTAACATATGAAAAAAATCTTTTTTTTTTTTTTTTTTTTTTTTTACCACAAACAGAAGCAACTTCAGTGTTATTCTTGAATGTGTGTATATGTCCTTATAAGCAGCAGGAGTAGATAGCCATTATCTGAACATATTTCAGAGAAACAGAGTGGGACTCCTTCTTCAAAAGCACTCCCCAAGTGTACAGACACATTTTATGAAGTATTATCTTTAATAATTCATTGCTTTATTTTGAGGCATTTATTCCAGGGGCTTGCTATTAGCATGAAATTACCACTGGAAGGTCAATGCCTGAAGCTATTTATCATCTTACTCTTCTTTGATTGTCAGAATGTTTTCTCTGAAAAGCAAAAAAGAATTATAAGGAAATATAAGAAACGTGGGGTCAGGTAAAACCTGCGAGGGAAGAGGAGTCGCAGCTCAGGTATTAATGGTGATTTTCTAATTTGCCAAAGCACGACTTTGATTCCGAATTCAATGGAAGAGAAGGTGCCAACAACGAATGCCAGTTACTTCTGAGAATTCTTTAGGACCAGCCACTCTATGAGAAGCCAGAAATGACCACCAAGTCAAGCTAATGTAACACTTGCAGAACACATAAAAAATGGTTTCAGGAGGCACGAATGTCATTTATGAGGGTAAGCAAGGCATTTGACAGTGAAATGTTTCTCTCTTATCCTGAATATCTCCATTGTAATTGGCTGCAAGCTCCAAAATCATCCTTTAGAAAATCAGGCATCGTGCTGATGAATGGACCCTGGAAACACACACACACACACACACACACACACAGACACGAGAAATGTTGGAAGACTATATTATATATTGTTTTATAGAGTCAGCAAAGTGTGGGAAGTTTAGAGCCAGCTTAAAAAGGATTAAAGTCATCCATTAGTCTGCTACAGAAGAACTCTCATCACCAAGAAAAGTCTGTATTGGCAGAATACGATTGAAGGCTGTCACTGAATAGCAATGTCTTGCCAGCAGCCTGAAGAGGATACATTTACTGACTGAGAATTAGGACTGTCAAGGAATCCATTATGTCTTTTATCAAATCCTAGAAAGACGTGGATGTGAAACATCAAGAGTGTAGTTACATTTTGATAGAAAACTGTACATTATCATTCTTAAATGTGACACCAGGGTCACCCAAAAGGTATTTAAAGAACATGCAGAATAAGTTTGTCCCTCGGAAGTAGACTGTGGATGATGGAAACATGGACACTTGCCACATTAATGAGGGCCAACTATCACCACATTTTAACCAACAAGATCTGCCTTACATAGGCAGCTTAATTTGGACATTTCTCACGAGGGTGAGCCTAACATGTGGTTTAAGTTTACTTTATAAAGATCCGTTTGAGACTTTCATATCTGGACCAACTGATTAGTGACCTGTCCTCTATAGATGGGAAATCTGGTGGAGTGAATTATCAAATACCTGAAAAGACAACCCAATGCTTCCAGAGTCGTGCCATTAGGTCAAGTTTTTATTTGTACCCTCAATACACACCTTCATCTGGGACACAACCTTTACAGCAATTCTGAATTCCTTATGCTTTCCCAGTTAAAATAGAATTAATGTTTCAGCATCTAAACGGTACCTAAACGATGTATGGTTGACCCAGGAAGATATCTCAGATCCATTCTGGCTTTCCAAACACCTCTTCAAGACATAGTTTGAGTAAACCAAGGTCTTGCAAGATATTGTTAATGTGGGGCAGGTTGTTGGGGGCACGTTCCACCTTCTTGGCAGGCTCATACTCACATTTCTATCATGTGGAAATGTGGAGTCATTGCTTATACTACATCCAGGCAAGCCCTCAATATTCTTTTAAATTATGGCAGATTCCCTACCTGTCATCCATCTTAACTGGGAGCCTATAAGCTCTAGCATTTTCCCAGATTCTGCTCACCATAATCTGCTCAAAGTCACCTCCTGTCGTGCCCTCAGTGATGGCAGTCATGCATGGATTTCAGGAGATGCACTGAATCTAACATGCATGGAGCACCTCCTCTATATGTCTATGACAGCACCCATCATGCACAATGGCACTTTTGCTGATACTCCAATATTGTGCAAATTGCAAAATTCCTCAGACGCAAGAACTTTGGAGTATAAAAAAATTGTCAGGGTCAACAATAACACTTCATGCATATGAATGCACACGGGCAGAATTCAAGGCCACACATTACTTGCCAGTTTTGAATTATAATCCTGATCCAGTTGTGCCATCACCTGATTCCTGTCAGGGATCTATCAACAAATGTTGATACCTAGACCTTATAGACACAATCCATGTCTCATGCAGAACACAGATTATCTGCAAAATCGCTCCATGAGACAATAAATGAAAGTAGAGGAAAAGAGGAGACCGGTATGAGGGCTAGTGAGAAACTAAATTGAATTTGGTACTGATACATGTTTATGCACGGAGAGAACATGGTTACTTTTTAAATCAATGAACAAGGCATTCCTGCCTGTTATACCGTTTGTATTAATACTATATTGCTTCTCTCAAGTGCATTTTGTGATAACAGCAGGAAATGCATTTCATTAAGTTAAAGTGTGCTGGCATTAATGTAACGGCTGATGGCATCTCTAATCTGAGAGGCCTGCAGAGTCAGTTTTATGGAAGCATTTCCCTTAGCAACCAAAACAGGACTACAGAATATCTGTGGGATATTGTTTATCCTCAGGGAAGAATTCATCCCTTTGGCCCAGTAGATTGTTTACTGGCTAAAGAAGTATTAAACAAAACATAGCACCCTAGCCGCTTCTTCCCCGTAAGCAACACCGTATTGTCTTTAGCTGTACAAAGGCATCTTCCGGGATTTTAGCACTAATTGAGTTAATAGTGAAACAGCGCATGCTGCGAGATACGTCTGGGTGAATTTTTATGTCAAATAAAGACTTGGATATTTCATAACTTAAAAAGAAGAAAAATTATTTATTAGAATGACAAGAGAATATTCTAGCACTATATTCATAAGATTCTAGAACTTGTATCTATAAGATTTTAACAAATTATCAGGATCAATATTCTTTGGGTTTTAGGTTTCAGAATTGTTCCAACCATTGTGCTGGGACTGGGTATGTGCAGTTCTCTGTGACACCATGTAATACAACACTGTACACAATGAGGTACTCAGAAAAAGTTTCTGAAGATGATGTGAAACATTCCAAAGCAACAGTATATTTCTGTGATGTGCCTATTAGGTTTACCTGAGAACTTTCTAAAGAATGGAGGTTTTCACTGGGCACAAAAATGCGCAATACTAGCACAGATTTACAATCTTTTTTAACGAGCACTGAGCTCCACGGCTGTTGCAGCTACTTTGCTCTCTGTTTCAAAATAAAGAAGAAAAAGAAACTATATAACTGAGCAGACACTATTTTTCTTCTTAATAGAAAATATGAAAAGCTGTATTATTGAGTCTTTAAAGACTGTCTTGAGGAACACCTATTTGAGTACGTGTCATTTGCAAGGCTAGGCTAGGCTGGGGGAGGAGCATCGATCTATAAGAAGTATTTTTCATGTCTTCTGAGACTCTACAGATGTGTTAAAAGGGACTAGTAGTATCTGATAGAAGGGATCAGTAGTACACATAATTTTGGAAATGAGATGAGGAGATAATTAGACTTGGCTTTTGTGTTCAGAGAAGTTTCTTGGCATCAAAGCTAGAGATCATATGGTATTCGGTGTTTCCTTAAATGATGCCAGAGATCATAGTAGACCAAGATAGAGAAAAAAATATATATCCAGGTTGGTGTCCTCAAATATCAGAATATAGAGGTGGGAAAAAAATAACATCGCTCTCCTTTTTTATAGGGTTTCTAACAGTCAAAATATATCATCATTCATTGACACCTGGGAGAGAGCAAAAGTATGTATACCTATACATATGTATGGATATGTTTTTACTTACCTATGAAATGAGAATGTATACTACTTATATATGCTCATCTATTACATATATTCATTTTACAGGTACAAAGTTTCAAGGTAGTAGGAAGTAGTGAAAATATTATGTTCTGAAGACAAGACTATTACACTTTAATCTGTCTCATTGTTTCCTTGTCTCTCCATGGGCACATCATCTCTTGTCCCTTAGCCTCAGTTTTACCATTTGTAAAAAGTGAATGATAATAATAACTAAATTCATATAGTTGCAGGAGGATCAAGGGAAACACAAGATTAGGGTAAGAAAATGTCAACAGAAAAGAACAAAGAAGATACCTGACTTCTTTGTGTTCTGTGGCATTGATCAGTTTATAAATCAATATGAATTAATTCAAATAATCATGTTGTAATTCACTTTTGAAACATTTACTACTTGCTTTCCATGTGTCATGCATAATCTGAAGAATTAAAAATTCAAAGCTCAACTACACAAATTCTCTTTCTTCTCCAAGAAACTTTTGCTCTAAACAAAACAAACTCGGGTGAACATAGTTTTGTACTTGCAATCAGGATCCTTCTTTCTCTTTCCGTTTTCGGTATGTAGATCCAGCCTCAAATTTGGTCCATTAGCCAAGTGAACCCATACAGAACTCCCATGAGCCTAACCAGACAAGGACAATACCTGTTTGCTGTGATGAGACAGCATTATTTCATTGAGATACAAAGTTTTACAGGCCTTACATCTCACAAGATCACACTTCCAAGTCTGGAAACCAGGGAAGTTTCTTAAACCAATGAAGAAAAGTTTCTGTGCCCAATCAGTGTGGAAACTGATGTCAGTATATATCCTGATGATTTAAAATAAATTTTGTGAACTTAAAGATAGATTTATTAAAGCTATTTAAAAGAAAAATATATCAAGAGAAACTGAAATCACGACTTCTCAGAAACAGTACAATTTAAGTAATTTGAATTAGAAATATAGCCAAAAATTATACAGTGAGCCAGAGGTCAATAGAGATCAAAATAATAATGTATGGCACCCAGTAACTGTTCAGTACACAGATAATATAAAGTCTTAGGATTTCAGTCCTGGAGAGTTACATATTATATTTTCATTAATACTCATAAATAATTAAGAAAACAAAACTAATCAAATATGCAACTTACCCCTTAATACTCTTTGCAATTCTGTTCCTAACCTATATGAATCTAGACTATTTTTCCCCTTGGTTTCTCTAGGCTTTCCAAAATCAGATATGAACCAGCCTGACATCACATTATACACATTAAGATAATTTCCTTTCCTTGAGATGTATCAGAGGTATCTTGCAAAGTAATAAATTAAATTACCACATATATTGCGTATTTCTATCTTTAATTTGTATGTTTGTCAAGACCAACTTCCTCAAATGTATTTCTCAGAAATTGAATTTTTCTGTTGAAAATAAAATAAGCCCCATAGTTATCTATCATTTAGGTTTCTGTACTTTCATAGGAATCTGATATAGAGTAGCAGCCAGGATGTTTAGATATGATAACAAAATACATCATTTGGCCTCCTAATTTTTAATAAAACCGTGTCTGCAAACTGATGAACCCTGATAACCTCAAGCAGAGTGTGGCATTTTCCACCACATTATAAGTTAGGATTTTCAAAAACTGGCTTAGAGGAGTTTAGTTCATTTCCTTCTACACAGTTTGCTGGTCAACAGATGGGTGGAGGTGACTTCATTAGAGCCTTGTGGTCCAACTATTTAAGTTTCCTGAACAGTTGGTTTACTGAAAAAGAAAAAAATTTTCCTACTGAAAAGAATTACATGTTACAATTATTTCATTACATTGTTTGAAGAACACACCAAAGTGATTCTAGTATGTTTTATGTTCAAAATAGGCATTAGAAGTTCAAATTCAGGTCATATTGTAATAGAATATATCTCCAAGTATGATAGCAACTGTTCTAAGAGGAGGGAGTTGTATTTCTCAAAACATTACTCAGAGATTTCAAAGTGTACGTTGGCATTCTTTACCATTTCCTACTTAGTTCTGCTGGTTTGTTTAAACTATAGAAACAGAAGCCTAACAGAATGGACTAGACTAACAGGATGGACTAGAAGGGGAACTTTTCACCTCCCCCCCCCCAAAAAAATGTGTGTGTGTGTGTGTGTGTGTGTGTGTGTGTGTGTGTGTGTAAGCTCTCTAGCATAACATATAAGCCTCTTTGTAAATTGTCTGCTGCATATTTATCTATCCTCTTCTACCATGTTTTATGGGATGTTTTAGACTTACTTAGACAAATATAGAAGTCAAGCAAGCTTTTTTAATTCTTATCTTACTTCACTACCTCTATCACAAAATGTGTTCCCTTTGAAAAAAAAATTATACATTAAACCATGACTAACAGTGTGCTAAAATTCTTTCAATATTTAAAGAATAATGACCATCAAAAGGACTGTTGAAACAATGAATGCTTAGAATAAAATAACCAATAGCTAATTGGTTTTGGCCGATTTTTGCTACACTGAATGATCTAGCATTTGAATAATCTAATCATATATTTAATGTTCCAAGACAAACAGTATTTTACAGTGATTTTAGCATGTGAAGTTTTTGCTAAGCCACTTCTCTGGATGTACTCATGTGAGGTCAGCAATTTAACACGAGGTCAAACAATGATTGAAGATTAAGGAATAGACACAAAGGATTAGACACAAATGCATAGCTAGGGAAGTTAAAATAACGGGAAAAAATTATTCAAATTTTATGAGGGCTTGACTTAAAGAGAAACTCTAGATCCCAGAAAAAAAGAAAAATCAATGGCAGATCACTATTTTCCATAGATTTAACGTACTAAATCATGAAAAATGAAGTTCCTTCCTTATGTGTCTATTCGTGCATGCCAGAGTAGAGAGGTAGAAAGAGAGGGAAGATACTTTTGGCATGATTTGGGGGTCCTTAGGGAAAGAAAACAGGGAGGCCAATTAATGTCATGGTACAAAGAAGATGCAGTTTATGTAGTAACCTGGGGGGTTGGACAATCCATACCCATAAATAGACTTGCTCCCCAATACTATAAAAAGTCCCATCTGCAGTGAGTTTTGAACCTGTTATTGCACTAATGAAGTTCACTAACACCTGAATACACCAGACTTAATCCTAGTAAATGAAAGTTAAACCTCGTAGATGAAGCACTTGTTTTCATGAAAGAGACATGGAATTTGGCTTTTCTTACCCAGCCCCTGGTGTGTTAGTTAGAAAGGTTATATATACATCTTTCACTGTTGAAAATGTTGCTGCCTTTCTATGAGAACTAAGATCTTTAGAGACACCAAATTATTTGACTTAAAGGATTATTCATTTTTTTCAGAAATTTGAGATTCCTGGATTATTGTAGGAAATTCTCCAGCCACAGCAGTGGTTTATGGAATCAGAGTTACCAGGAATGCTTTCTTAGACCCAAGGGTTGTGTTCTTTGGATTCAGTTATGTTCCTGTAGATCAGAGGATTAATTGGGAAACTGATAAAAAGGATACCTAGAGGAGGATTCAAGCAACCTCCTGAAAAGAACTTCTCCTAAGGAAAAAGATGGTTGAAGTAAACAAAGTATATTTACACTACTTGGTGATAGACTGAAGCCAATGGGATGCCAACACCATGTTGCATTAATTAACTAAGAACATAGAGGAGTAAAAAAAAAAAAAATTACCACATGGATGCATGCCATAGGGAATCCACACACCTCTGAAGCAAACAGTTTGGGAAAGGCATTTGGCCCTCTTTAAAAGTACAGGGAATGATTTCACGATGAAGTTTTTATATAAGCACGGTTGATTTTTTTTCACAGCTGTAAAAAACTGATGGTTCTACAGAGCATTTAAGTTGGGCATCTGCAAGAGTCTGGAGGTCTCAGACTTAATGTAAACAAAACAAAGTCTTGCTCCTTGATGCTTTAAATTGTTGATATCTCTATACACTCCAACTCAGTAAACAGTACCATCATCCGCACACTGCTCAAAACAAATACTGAGAGTAATTTTTGAGCTGATTCTTGATCTTACCTAAAGTATCCTAAGCAATTTTAGCATTTTTATCTCCACTCTATTTCCAGATTCAATCTACTTCTGCTCATTTCCCTTGCTAAAACCCATGTTCAAGCCTTTATCATCTTTTCACAGAGAAAACTATAATGGCTTCCTAAATGATCTCCAGCTTCTGTCTCCCATGCATTCTCTGCTGAGCAGCCAAAGTAGTCTTTTAAAAATGTAGATCAGTTTATGCTACTACTTTGCATAAAACCCTCACATTAAATGTAATCCAAACTTGTTAACATGGCCAAAGACGAGTAACACATCTTTCGCCATCTGATTGCCCTCTGAGCACTCTCCCTCACATTCCATCAGGTCCTAATTTCTGTTGCTCAAAACATACATGGCATCCTTGTACTTGCTATTTCTGGCTGGAAAGCTCTTTCGTCAGAATTCATAAAACTGACTCCTTGTCATTCCGATCTCAAGTGAGCATTCAACCTACTTGTCAATGAGTCAGATTTTTCAGTCTGAAGATTTATACATTTCTCCAGTTCTAGGAAATGTTGCTTTTTTATTACTTACTTATTTTGCACTCTATCTTGAAATCTAACATAGATATAAAAAAAAAAAAAAGAGAGTTCTGATAATTTGACGGAATTTCCAAACTGAACACACCCACACAACCAGCATCCATGTCAAAGAAACTGGACTCTTCCAGATACCCCCAAAGTCCCACTCATATCTGCAATCCAGTCACAGCCCCCTACATGGAAACAACCACTATCTTGAGTTATGACACCGTGTGTTCGTTGTGGTGTTTAACTTTACATAACTCAACTCTTTTAGATCTTTTATGATTTGATTCTTCCTTTTGACATTAAGTTTGTGAAATTCAACCGTGTAATTGTGGCTCTTTCATTCTTCTTGCTGCAGAGCTGTGGATGTATAAAGATATCACAATGCATTCAGCCATTCTGCTTTTAGTTGCCATTTGTGTAATTTAAAATTGTGAGCTATGATTAATAGCTGCCGTGAACATCTCAGAGCATAGCTTTTCTTGAACATGAAAGCAATCTATTTCTGTGAGGCGTATGCACAGGAGAGGGATGGCTGGGTCATGGGCTAATGAATACGTTCTGTGTTAGGAGACACCACCAACAGTTTTCCAAGTGGTGGTCCAGTTTACGCTCCTCATCAGCTGTGTGTGAAATTTGGTTCTGTCTTGTTATTGTTCTTGTTAGCCATTCTAGAGAGTGTTACGGACTCAAATTGTGTTTCCTAGATGATTAATGCTTTTGAGTATTTTTTCACATATTGATCATTTAGATATCCTTTATTTTCAAGTGCCTATCAGGCCTTTTACCCATTTTTCTTCTGGGCAAGCTTTAGAAGTTTTATTATTATTATTTTTAAATGTTTTATTTTTGTTAAATATAGAGCCACAAAGTTAAAAAAAAAAGCAAACAATTTTGTTACAATAGAAGGTATTACAAGAGGGGCGCCTGGGTGTCTCAGTCAGTTGAGCATCTGACTTCAGCTCAGGTCATGATCTCATGGTTCATGAGTTTGAGCCCCACATCGGGCTCTGGGCTGATAGCTTGGAGCCTGGAGCCTGCTTCGGATTCTGTGTCTCCCTCGCTCTCTGCCCCTCCCCCCTCACGCTCTGTCTCTCTCTCCTTCAAACATAAATAAACATCAAAAAAAATTTTTTTAATTAAAAAAGAGGGTATTACAAGAACAAGAAAACATAAATCCTCTCCATTATATATTCCTTTTCTTTCAGAGGCAATACCTTTCAACTCTTTGGTAGTTACTATTAGCATTTAAAACCATACTTCTAAACATGCTAGTACATATTTCTAATGTGTAGAAGTGATATTTTCTTTCAATCTCTACAGCTGGCACTATTCTTCTACAAAATATTTACTTCCTGAAATGTCAAAATAAAATTTCAGGGTAAAAGTCAGAAGCGCATGCCTCAGCCACTGTCTGGACACAACCCTTCACTTTTATATTTCTGAGCGTACTTTCCTTGCAAAACATTCAGATGCTAAATTTTTAGACTTTAAGATTTTTAGTTGCTATTTAGATATGGTAAATATGTAACCTCCATTCTCTCAGTCACTGGAAGGTAGGCCTGGGAATGTCTGGTAGATATGTAACATTCATTTACACATTCACTCATGTTACAGCAATCGGTTTTCATAAAATTACTTATTGATGAGAGGTTTGAGGCAATCTAAATTAATTATACATAAACATAAAAGTGCTTATGTGCTCTCTATTATAAAGTTGTGCTTTATAGCATCAAACATAAAAGTGCTTTATGTTTTATAAAGCCATTATTATTTCCATAGGCATAGACTGAACCCTAAATTTGTCATGTATTTCCTTATTACAACCACCCATAAGATTAAAGCTTACCAAATTATCATGCCGTGCTTTATTTTTGTTGCCCTATTCTATAATCAAATAAGTATATGCTGCTATTAGTTACAATATGGTCATCTCAATATCAATTACCTTCAACTTGTTGGTAAGTTATTAGATACTAGAAACTATTTTATTTTTAAAAACCCATGTATAACAGCCAAAGGAGAAAGTACATAATACAGAGATGATTAAAAGTATGAAGTATATGTTATGCAGCCAAAGTCTTTTCTGAATGATCAGGAAAATAGTTACATATTGTTAACTATATTACTATATTGCTATAGTATATATAACTATACTATAATAATAGATAACTATACTATATATATAACTTATATATATTATGTATATATAGTATATATATAGTTAATATATATAACTATACTATAGTAATACTATAGTAAATACTATAAGACTATAAAGTTTGGATTCTCTTGTTTCCTAGATCCTTCAGTTTGTCTCATTTTCTGAGGCCTCTGGATAAAAGCTGCTATCGTCATCTTCAGAATCTTGGGGTACCTCAGAGAAAAATTCTCATATTGCTGACTCAAACTGAGACTTTAGGAAACTACACTGGGTAGATAAGTGGCCAAATAAAATTCTTGTAAAGCTGCCAGGGAACAATTTTGATCCTCTCCTCTTAGCTTAGCCCTGTTCTCTTAGCTCCTTGTCTGCCCATCTACCAACTATTTCCACTTCTCCCCTGTGGCATAACAAGGCTTGGTACCAACAAGTATACCGTCAGCAGTGACAGATGCAAAACGGCTCGAGAAGACACCATTTCTAGTAAAACCTCTGAATGCCTTCAAAAGAGGAGTTGGACCTCCTCACAGGTGTGAGGCACCGACTGATCTAAAATGCCCACATATATCCAGGACAGCTCTCCTGACTAGGCTGGCCCTTGTGGGATTGTGAAATTTTACCTAAGATATCAGGCTAATGAGTCGTATGTATACGGATAAATCCATGCAATATCAACTGACATAGGAAAAACGCAATTTATATTACCAGCACAGGGATTGCTATCAGGAAGCAATTTCCTTACACAGGAAGAGGTTGGAAAAAGTCAAGGTGACCTCTCTTTCCTAAAAGGCAATTCCTAAAATTCATTATTATGCAGGAAAACTTCTAGTCTCTCTACAACCCTTTTCCCTATACACCTCGGGTTCTGTATGGCAAACAGGGAAATAGACTCGTGGCATTTATAAAAAGTCAAATTCCAAGAAATATACAGAGCTCTAAAAATCGGTGTTTACATTTTATATGGTTTCTGAAAGTCACTAAATATCTCTAAAAAATCAGCGCCTTTACCTCAATCTTTGGTGTCTTATTGTTTACGATTTTCTCATGAAGCTAAGAAAGCCTCAAGAGGAAAAATGCAATATTCTACCATGGACTAAAACGTGCCATGTCCACTGCATGCATTTGACTTTAAAAATGAAGCTGTTTGGGGGCACCTGGGTGGCTCAGTTGGTTAAGCCTCTGACTTTGGCTCAGGTCATGATCTCATGGTTCGTGGGTTCAAGCCCAGCATCTGGCTCTGTGCTGACAGCTCAGAGCCTGGAGCCTGCTTTGGATTCTGTGTCTCCCTCTCTCTCTCTCTCTCTCTCTCTCTCTCTCTCTGCCCCTCCCATCTCATGCTCTCTCTCTCAAAAATAAATAAACATTACAAATTTTTATTAAAAAATTAAAAAGTGAAGCTGTTATGCTTGTGTATGATTAATATTACATAATATATGAGACAGTGTAATTTCTTACAACTGTGTTCTTACTATAACATCTCATTTAAAAATGCTATTTGGAAATATTTAGATGTCTGTGTTCTGTACTTTTTGTTATGCAACAGTCCTAAATTTGTTATTTTCTTATGTAGGCAAATTGAAAGTGTTAAAATTGAAACATTTCAAAACACCTCACTAATTACTTGTGAATTAATAAAAAATGGCTGTCTATAGTAATTTTTCACCACACAAAAATATTTCATAATTTACCGTCTTGTGAAAAAAAGAATCATACATGTTCAATTTAAATGTGAGGTAAAGAACTATAATTCTTTTATGCACTCAGAATTTCAAATACAAATTGTAAATTATTAAAAGCATTAATATTAGTCCTGGTATTTTTAATGGTATCAATCTTCAGAAAGGTTTAATTGAGAACCTGAGAAGTGTTATATTTCATTTTGCCCTTGAACAGCTAAAAATGCATTATAAGCTGTTAAATTTCTTTATTCTTTTTTCCCTTCCAATATTAATTTGCCTTTGGTAGATTGAGTCAATTCAGGAAGTAAATTATTTGACCCAGGTAACCTACACTTTGCCTCCAAAGCAGAAACTGTTGCTCTCGATCTTCAGGCTGTCCTATTTTTTTTATTTATGCCAGATAATATAGAGAAAGAGAAAACAAAGTAAGAAAAACATAAATAGATGTCACATGTGTAGATATCTGTGAAATCATTAAATATCTTAGGTTGGACATTTATTATATTTTTTGTATGTTCATGTGAATGGTATGAACATAGTCTACTGTATTTATTTTCTGTTCAAGTTTATTAGTATTTAGAAGTTAAAATGCTGTGCCAGTCTTCTAGTGAAGCTTACTTGATGATGTTGACATTAATTATTGCATTTTGGAGGGGTCCCATCAATAGGTACCAGGCTCCATTTTACATCATCTAAATCCTTCACCTCTTACTCTGCCACAATTTTTTGCAGAGGATTGAATGGAATATTAGAGACCTCCTGGAGTATTTGTAGTGATCAATTTTAAAGATATAAGATGCTAGGGAGAAAGATTATTTGACATGGTTCTTACTAAAGTCTTCTCTATACTGACAGTTGCATGAATTAATTTTTTTTCAAAATAATAACATAGCTTTGCTTGTTTGTTTTGTTTTAAACATTGCTATACTTAAACAAGCTGTAAGAAAAAATAGAAGTTTTGGGGAGAGAAATTTTTATACCCCCTCTGGGTACAGTGGCAGGCAGATAGCTTTTTCTGTCCAGGTTAAGGTGAGTGATTTCTATCCGTAAGTCAATAGTAGTAACAGGGCAAAAATTATTACCTGGTTTCTTGTTTGTTGTCCCAAAGCTGCTGTACTCAGTACCCAATCAAAAACAGCTAACAGTTACTAATGGCAAGTTCATTTATCATAGTTATAATGGAAGCATAGAGTCAAATTTACAAATTAATCGATAGTGGTGTTATAGTATATAATATTGTATAGTAAGTTCCCATTACAAAGAAATTTTTAAAGCTATCTATGATGGTAGGTTTTCACTTCTTGTGAAAGAAGAAATCCATTTTCTAATAAAAGGAAAATTCCCCAAATTAAACAAAAAGTAAATTGTTTATTTGTAGCCCAGATTGATAGCCCAGAGCCCTGCTACACTTCCAAGCCATCCGGTCATCCACTTTGTGACCACTGAAGCCACAGCTAGAAGACAAGTTCATGGCTTCCCAAAGCATAGTCTGAATATTCCAATATCCTAGACATACTAAATAAAAATACCTGGAGTTGGAACCCTAGAAACTCTTATTAACAAACTTCTCTGCTGACTCTGACAGCCAGTTAAGTTTGAGAAGCGTGCTACAGCTCACTTTCCTTCCCAAAGTACAAACCTTTCTACAGTATTCCTAAGAGAACTTCTCCTCCCCCTAATTCGCATCTGCAGCAGACAACTTTGCAAAGGAGACTATTTCTTTATGAGACACTACAATTATGTGAAGGTTGGTTCTTAGTGTAGAGTCTATATTTACCTCACTGGTAACTTTCACCATTATCTTTAGTTTGTCCTCAGTAGGAGCACTGGACATGTTTCCTTACCTTTTTACTTGAATTACAAGATGGATGTGATTAAACAATAACATTTTAAAAGATTGCAAAGCTTTAAATGCCCTTTCAGTGCATGATGGCATATGGGTCAAAATAACTACAGACCTGTTTCTCTTCCTAATGTTTTGGTGTTCCAAGCCATCGAAGAACAGAAAATGTTACGTGTTTAAGTATTTTATGACATTTAATTCATCAATCATTTGTCCTTAAAATAAAATTCTCTCTCAAACACCCAAGTTTCTGAAACTGGATTTCAAAAATGCCATAGCTTGAGAATGTGTTGAAGGAAGTCTCAAAACAATGATTTCAAATGAAATTCTGCAGTATATATTGTTAAGTACTTAATTTTTAAAATACAAATGTGATTATAGTGGAAAGCAAAATGTGGTTTGTGGGCCCATTAATACCACTTAAAATGCTCTCAATGTCATATTTGTTGAGTAAGAATCAAGTTGACTAAAGTTGAGGTACAGTGCAAATATAAGTAAATACATGCTTCATAAGGATTCACTTTTTGATTATGAAATCTAACTATTGTACAATTTCTTTCTCCTGGGATTCACAGGTGTGAAAAGGAAGAGGATGTAAAATAATTCAATTGCAGACAATGCAAGACAAGGGGTTTCGCTCTATTTTGTTCATTGATACATCACAACCAAATCAAAAACTTACTGACAAATAGTAGGTGCTCAAAAATATTTTTGTACAAACCAAATTCAACAGTTATAATTTATTCTAGCTTTTAACTTATTTAACAAATGTATATGAAATTCATATAATTGATAAGGACATGGGCAGCAGAAAAAGAAATCTCCCTATACATGTCTATCATGATGCCTCTAGAAGTCAAATAATTGCTCGTATAAACTACACTGATTATTTATTCAATACTTATCAAGAAGCTTTTATGTGCTATAACTATGCAAATGCTGGATTAAAATGGAGACTGTTCCATGGAGACACTACTCTCAAGGAAGTTTTGTTTTGGTGGAGGAGATACAGACAAGTAAAGAGAAAATTACAATACATTTTTTTGGTACCTACTTTTAACAGAAGGGCAGCTGGATGGCTCAGTTGGTTAAGTGTCTGACTCTTGATTTTGGCTCAGGTCATAATCTCATGGTTTGTGGGATTGAGCCTAACATCGGGCTCTGCACTGACAGCACAGAGCCTGCTTGGAATTCTCTCTCTCTGTCCCTCCCCTGCTCACTCACTCTATCTCCTCCCTCTCAAAATAAATAAATAGGCACTTAAAAAAAATTTAGGTGTGATAATGATGGTTCCCTGTGCTTACTCATGGCTCATGCCAAGTCTTGGTGGAGAATTATGTCAGTATTTAGCATTAGAAATCATATTTTTCCTTTTTCTGAATACTCATTAAATTACTTCTTATTTTGATTTTGTCCAGCTTCTGAGACTTTGTCATAATAACTAAATGATTCTAAAATATCTCTGGCTTAAGATGAGGCATCAGAAACACTAATTCAGACTCATACATAAATCCAAAGGATTATTTATCCAGACCGATTGCCCTACAAAGACAGGAAGACTTCTCAGCCCAGACTCAGACTTAACTTATGTAATGGTTTTGTTTATTTTTAGTATAACATGCAAAACTCTTTCAACAGTGCCTCTGCTAATAAAGAAGGCAGTCTTATCTGTTAACAGGATGTGTCTACATCACTGTCGGAATTTCTACTATACCACATCTCAAACAGCAGACGGGCTTGCATTCAGACACATGTTAGTCATTTCATAACACCCCAGCCTAAAAGACCAAACTCTACTTCTCAGATCGTTTCCGCCCAGTGGCTACTTATTTATCTATATCACTCCAATACCATTTTGAATAATTTGTCATTTAGGGACCCACTAAATAGCATTTCATTTAGAGCCAGCAGATCTAGGTTCTAAGCTCAGGACCTTACCACCAAATCCCTAAACGTTTTCTTTGATGAGTAGTAATAATGGGGTTGGAATGAGCATTCAAAAATTACCATATCATGTATGTGCTGTGAGAATCAAAGGAGTTAAATGAAATGTGTATTAGATATCCTGCTGCAAAACAATTAGTGAATAGCAGAGTATATCAGAGACTTAGCCAGGAAAAGACAACCTAGAAGAAATTTTGTCTAATTTGGGACCTGAGGATAAGTAGGAATTAGACAAAAAGAATAGATGACTATCTCTGGAAGAAAGTCTAGAAATGCAAAGACCTGCATACCAGGCAGAGAGCATGTTATTTTGGGGACACACTGGATCAAGTTTATGGGAGAACTGGTGAATTCGTTTTGAATGAGTGTGTGTGTGTGGTGTTTGTGGGAACATATACGGAAAGGGCTGCTGGACATTTGGGTGAAGAATCACGAAGACCGTTCAGAATTTCTGCTGTAGGGTACATAGCAATTTAACTATCAATAGCTCATAATGGCAACTGAAACTAAAATTACCTAGAAGAACTGAGAAGGATGAGGAACAGTCTCAGGACAGAGCTCAGTGTTAAAAACAAAACAAAAACAAAAACAAAAAACAAACAAAACCACTTCAATAGTTAGCGGACAGACTTTCAAGAAATGAATAAAATATTATACATATTTAATCTCTACTCAGACATTTATTTTATACTAAAATGCCCTTTTCCCAGAACTCTTCTTACCTACTTTTTCAATTATTTATACTCTTATTTATTTTTACTAATATTTACTCAGGTATTTTATTTACCCTCTCTCAATAGCACTCATTTCCATTATTTCCTGAATATTTGTTTTAGCTAGAACTTTATCTTTGATGAGGAATTTATTAACAGTTCACTCAGACTGTGTTTAAGGTTTTTGCCAGTTCTCCTACATTTATTTTAAATAGAAGTAGACATGGTAAAAGTGAACACTATCAATCCATATTATGTATGTTAGTTCATATACGTAAAATCTCCTAGTAGAGGATGATGGTTTTTTTTTTTTTAATTACCATCATTGTCATTATCAATTTTTCGCCAGCCTCCAAAGGAAACATAAACTAACTTCCCATTATGGCCAAAACAACTTTGTAAATTGAATTGTAACAGAATTCCAAAATAGGAAAACTCTTATTTTAAGGTATTTTTTCAAACAGAGGTACATTCAGTAATACTTCCCAAGACCCATCACTATGTAATTCTATATAATTTGAGGAAATTCAATTTACTTGGCAGAGAAGCAGAGGGCTTTGTGGGATTTGTTGTGGTGGTGTGGTTGTTGTTTTTTCCCCCTTAAGAAACTAATTTTCCAGTCACCTGTGATGATCTACAACTCTAAAGGCCGCCTGAATCTATTTCACAGTTAAAATGATTTCCTACACTAGGAAATGGTACTAATTCCCATGAGATAATATGTTTAAGAAACTTGGAGGACTTTTTTCCATTAGCTTACCAGTCAGGGCAACAGTATAAATATAGTATGTCTGGATTTAAGAAAGGCTTTTAACAGACACTTATCTTTGTGAATTAAATGGAGAAATATAGACAATAAGTAGTAGAGTTCGCTATGTCTGTAGGGAGTAGAAAGTGTCTGAAGAAAATAGTTATTTTACCAGCAATGAACTAAATTAATAACTATTAAAATATCATATTTTTATGTGTTTGTTATATGCCATATACTATGCTGAAGAATTTATGTGTATTACCCTACATAATGACAATGTGTGTGGAAAAGAGATTTCGGCACCCTAGTCAAAAATGTGATGCGTCGGTCAAAATACATAATGAAGCTATAATTGTAGAATATTTGTTTGATAACAGAGACAATACTGATCCCTGGAGAACCAGGGCTCGAGTCTGGTATCCTGCTTTTGAGATGTGTGACAGACTGGGCCCAGAGGTGGCTAGGATGATATGGGTCTTCAAATCCACGTCATGTAAAAACAGACAATGCCTGGTAGGACGGAGTGTGTGCTCAGTTTTCTGCCAAGTACCATATGATTTAAAATCAGTTAAGAGGACGCACTGCTAATCTTCCCAGGGCTCATCCCGCTGATGAACATTGCAGACAAGTTGTTTCCTCCGAGACGAGCGGCATATGGAGTAAAAACTTAATTAAAGCATCGACAGAGCACTAACCAAGGGATATAGAAGGAAAACGAAGAGTGCAGGCAGAAAGGATAGTGATGTGGAGAATGAGACAAGATGAAGAAAGAAGCCAGAAGGGGAGACAGAGGCACGCTGACAAGGGAGAAAATTCTGGTCGCCCTTCCATCTCCCCAGGGTCAATACTTTTTCTACCAACACTCTTTCTCAAGATGTATTCATTAGTCATTTATTCAACAGACAGGTTTTGAGAACCAGTCATGTCTTTACCTACTACACTAGGGGCAAGAATATAGCCGTGAACATAGATGAGAAGGTCCTTGCTCTTCTGGCGTGTGTATTCATATTCTAGTGGAAAGATACAAATTTTATGTTTAATTTTCATTTGATTTACATTTTAAAATATGGCACTCCCTGCCTTGTAAACAACGAGTGTCAGAGAGGCAAAGATGGAAGCAGGGTTCCATCTAACTGGGTTATATTGTGGTCATTCAAGAGAAAGCTAACGATGAGGAGATACTAGTAGAAAAGAAAAGGCAGGGATGGGCCTGAGATAGATGCTGTGGGTGCAACCAAAAAACCTAATGATGGTAGAGGTGAAGAAATAAGCTGGAGAATGAATCAAAGCATTGTGTCTGGAATTGTTAGTGCAATCAATGTGGCTAAGATAATGAGTATGGAATAAAGTGATCATGAACTATAATCTCTAAAAATGTTCTTTTTCCTAAGTAAAGAGGAATGGAATTCAGCTATAAAAAGACTGAATTTTGCAACCGTTTTTCATTGACAACCGTTTTTTCCTGAATATACAATGCTCATATTTGGTTTATGATAACTGGCTTTCACTTCTTCCTCATGCAATTCAATAGAAAGCATCAGTGTGAATGATATAACTTTTTATTATCACAGCAAGAGCCTCAGACTCTACTTCTAATTCAGAAAAAGAGGACTGAAATCTACTTTCCAAATCCTCCTTGTCTATTTTCACCCCATAAGTACTGAGGACTGTCCCCCAAATGATACATGGATCAATAATAATGAATGGGTAAGTTCTATCCAAGTATACAATAAATGTGTATAGATATGTCATGCTTTCAGACAACATAACCTGCTCTAGACATCATACAAATGAATTAAGATGTGCCAGAATATCTCGTGTTAAAAAAACATTTTTTGCAACAAGAATTTTTAAATATTGTACTCCTAAGGGTAGTTTTAAGAATATTCAATTAACAAGAGTTGTGAATATGAGTTTAGAAACACATGGAGATATGAAACATAGTACTTGTATTTTTTAAAAATTATTCCACAAATATTTGTGGAGTGTTTCCTATATGCCGGCACACTAATAAACCCTGGCAGACACAACAGTGAGCAAGATAAAATCTCTGCTTTTTTGGAGTTCATGTTCTATTAGAGGAAGAAGATGTCAGGGAGGAAAAATTTCCTCTGCCCTTAAAGGTCCTTCTAGGTGTACTAAGAATCAAATGGATGTGAAATAGATTAACAGAAAACCAAACTTAATAGTATACATACAGGGAATCCACACAGATGTGGAAATTTCAAAGATGATGAGGCAACATGAGATTTATATGAGCTAAGGGTAGGGGTATGAGGACACAAAGAGGAGAAAGATCAGTAGTAGGAAGATGAGAGGAGACGTCTGGGAAACAAGTTGCCTTGTTCTGAAGATAAATTTCTTTGGTAAAGAGGAATCTCTGTTAATAGCTCTCTTCCTGGTATAAGCAGGCAGCTGATGGAGAGGTAAAGAGTTTTTCTTGAATCTGTTAGGCTTAGATCACTTTTAACTCAAAATAATGTTCATGCCAAAGTAGCCCCTACCCTTGGCCCCTACACAGACTATACACAGGAAATACAGCTAACTTCGATAATGAGAAGTGCTAGGAAGCAAGGAAAGGGAATAGAATGTGACTGGGGAAATGGGTGATGGAGGACATTTTAGATGGGGTAGTTTGACCATCCTCTCTGTAGTGGTCACATCTGGGGAGAGACTTGATTAATGAGAGAGTGCTAACCACGCAAAGATTTGTCTCGATGACTCCCTCTTCAATATAGCACTCCAAGCAGCTATTACTAGTCAAATGCTGATTGGCTATTTGTTGCTATAAGTATTTTGGAAGATGTAGGAGAATCTGAGGTAGAAAGCATTGAATGTAACTACGGAAACTCATTTAACCCCAAGGAACATCACAAGATTGTAAAATAAGGTATGGAAAGAAGACTTGGAACATCCCAAATGTACTTTTCTTTTTAACACTTGGGGATCTCAGTTTCCTCATTAGTAAAATAAAATTGAGCCAAATCATCTATGAGATACCTTCTAGATTTTATGGTCAATAATTCTAACTACAAAATGAAGTATATTTAAAAAGATAATACAATGTGGTTTTTTTTTTTTTTATGTTTAGGTAAAAAATGTTGAGCAGAAATGTGCCTGGGAAAGGCTAGAAGATCCCTAACTTTGATTTCAGTTTTTTTGTGTATCCTTAAAAATAGGATCTATGACTTCATCAATTACTTTAAAAAAACATACACAGCACATAATTCATATTACCCATTGAAATCCTCCCTATTTGTATCTCCTGTTACTTAAACAATTTAGGCTGTAACTTTGAGTCTATTGATTTCTGTTTTTCCCTCTGACAGAGCTCTTATAAACCAAAAATGATTCATCTCCTCACAGTGGAAGTATTTCCATATTTAGGATGTATTGCCATAGAGGGTAAAAAATCAATAGAGCAATTCCTGTTTAGTGAAATTTCTTAACAAGAAACATTACTCACTTTTAATATATGATATTTACAGTCATTAACAATAGCTTTACTGTTGAAGTGTTATAATTCTCTTTAATGACTGACACATGTTGTTTAAGAGATCTTTTTAGGACTTAATTGTCTGCATCCAATTTCCTCATAAGCACATACTATCATTTTAAAGATGATGTTGGGCTATGGTGGGGAGAGAAAGGATAAGAAAAGTCAATAAAAATAGAATATTCTAGAAATCACATATTCTTTGTAGAGTTATTCATTATGAAAAAAATGTATTAAGAGCGTATAAAGTGGGATTAAGAGAATAAGTTAGAAGAAAATAAATTCAAGAGATTATTGCTTCTGGAACATGAAATAGACATAGATGAAGCCACCAGAGAGAACAATCAGGTTCACGGTCTTCATTTTTTCCAGCACAATAAAGCTATACAGAACTGTCCTTCTAGAAGCCATGGGATATTACTTAATAGTAGAACAGCAACTATATTAAATCCGGTGATTATGGAACCACCTGGAGTCCTCCAAGGGAACAGATTTCTGGACCCTGTTATCTCAAAATTATGATTTCAAATGACATGTATGAAAATCAGTGATCTAAAACAGACTGCAGAATCTTCTTGAATGATGCAGGGACACACCATGGCACATACCATAGTACATCTGAAATTCTGAGTTGGAATGGAAATAAACTCCAAGTGCCTTCTTGGAATGAAATTTAGCCTTTACTTTTCTTGAAAGTTTATTTTCTTCTTTTCCCATTAAGTCTTTTGCAACATTTCTTTTCCTAATTATGCCCCCACCTCATAAAATTTTCATACCACTAATAACCGCATATCTGTTTATGCACCATTGTACATATACCTATGTTTTATATATAAAAAAGAGGTGCTTTCTCCTGATCAAGAACAAGTTTTTGCCCTCTTGGAGGCAATATTGCCCTGTCGATTACACATGTCCTAAGTCATTTCAAGTTCAGGCTATTACCCAGACTCTACTCTAGTAGCTTAATGGACGTGGATTTTATTTGCACTCAGGTCTCTTACAGACTTTTGGAAGCTGTAAGACTTTGAAAACTTTTTAAAGGGATGATGATATTCCCTAAGTATTCACACTAATGTAAATAGCTCTTTAACAGAATGCATTTCAGAAAAGTGCTTTAGAAAGTCTGGGAAAAAAGACCAGAAATAACTGTATCAGTCATTTTCATTTGGGAAAACAGAACCCAGTATAAGTAGGTACAGTATATGAAGTATATAAAGAAGAAAGAGATTCAACATTAGAAATTAGGTATCACCAACTTAGATGTGATCTACAGTACCCAGAAGTTGCCGCAAGTGCCCAGAAGTCAGGAAATGGAATTGTTGCCAATCGTGACAACCACCCCCTTTCTGTCTTTCCAAACATACAAGAACATGAGCAAATGATGTTGAGAATGTCAACATACTAAGAAAGTGGAGGCAGAAAAAAGAGAAGGAGGAGATCAAAGAGAGGAAGCCGATGAAGAAAAAGAAAAAACTAGAAGTTCAAAACAAAGCAAGATGGGATCAACGATCAAGATCTAGCACCCAAACCATGTCCTCATGAGCAAATAGACTCCAACTTGTTTAACTTTTCCTCTTCTCTTAGAGGGAGGATGAAATTTCAAACCTACTTCACAGGACTGCTTGGAAGATGCAGAACCGCTAGATAAATAGAGTCGTGGTGTCAGCTCACGTTACCTGTCCTCTCCAATTTAAAATAACTGTGCGTAAACACCACCCCATGGACACTGGGAGCATAGAATCCCCCAGTGCCTCTGGTAATTCAGAGGGGAAAGGACTTCAGTCTAGTTTGTAACTCCTGTGCCTTAATAACAAGATTCTATCCTATCAGCCTGATCTATAATTCATATCATCTACAACTGTGTCGCTTTTTTCCATGCTCTATCACCCTAGAGATTCAACACGATTCCTTTTACTTCATTTTTTCCAGTTTCTATTTCAAATAAATATCTGTGATATGAGGAGTTTTATACTTCCATGTGGCTTAACCCATTTTTCATAAAAAAAAAAAAAAGATATAACCACCCTCCTCTCCCTTCCATTTTCTCAGCCCCCACAATCCTGGACATTTCCATATTCCTGACCTTACTCTGCAAAGGAATTTAGATCTCCTCTGTAACTTTGGACATCCAAAGGCCCATTTGTTTTTTTGTTTTTATTTTATTTTATTTTTTATTTTTTAAGAATTTACATTCAAATTAGTTAGCAGACAGTGAAACAATGATTTCAGGAGTAGATTCCTTAATGCCCCTTACCCATTTAGCCCATTCCCCCTCCCACAACCCCTCCAGTAACCCTCAGTTTATTCTCTGTATTTAAGGGTCTCTTATGGTTTGCCTCCTTCTCTGTTTTTATCTTACTTTTTCTTCCCTTCCCTTTTGTCCATCTGCTTTGTTTCTTAAATTCCACATGAATTAAATCATATATATGTCTTTCTCTGACTGACTTATTTCACTTTGCATAATACATTCTAGTTCCGTCTATGTTGTTGCAAATGACAATATATCATTCTCTTTGATAGCCGAGTAGTATTCTACTGTATATATGTATGTGTGTGTGTGTGTGTGTGTGTGTGTATGCACACACACACACACATTGTATGTATATATACATTGTGTGTTTATATATACACATACATTGTGTGTGTGTGTATATATATGTGTGTGTATATATATGTGTGTGTGCGTGTGTGTGTATATATATACATACATATATATATATCACTTCTTTTCCCATTTATCAGTTGATGGACATTTGGGCTCTTTCCATACTTTGGCTGTTGTTGATAATGCTTCTATAAACATTGGGGTGCATGTGCCCCTTTGAATCAGCATTTTTGTATTTTTTGGATAAATACCTAGTAGTGCAATTGCTGGGTCATAGGGTAGCTCTATTTTTAAACTTTTGAGGAAACTTTATTCTGTTTTCCAGAGTGGCTGTATCAGTTTGATTTTTAATAGCTCTTTGTGTATAAAAAATGTTAATGTCTTTCCATTGTAGATGTTATAAATGTTTTTTATTTGAAATTCAATTTTGTTTGTGGTACTGCCTATGAACACATTTTAAAAAAAAATTAAAGTGATATTTATCAATTTAAACATACCTTCTTATATAACAAAAATCTATTTTTTAAATTTAAAAGACAATATTTTGCATATCTCTTTAAAAATGTTAAATGTTTATAAGTTGTTATATGGGAAATTTGCATGCTTCACATTATTTATCTACTTGTTTTAAAATGTACGGTTACTAAAATTTTGTGGTTTTCTTTATATATAAGCTTAGTACATTTAATTTTGTTTCATTCTTTACTATTTTGTATTTTATATTGATACTGTGATAAAGTCATTTTCTATTATGTTTTCCAAGTGGTTATTGATGGCATATAGAAAAGCTATTTGATTTTATAGAGATTTTGTAATAGCCCATGTCACTATTACATTTATTTCTTACAGTTTTTATTACTTTCCTGGCTTTCTCAGTAGATAATCATATCATATAGAAATTGTTGTAATCGTATTTTTTCCTAATAGCTTATATATCTAATTTATTTCATCCTGTGTCACTTCATCCTATGGCTAGTCCTTCCCCTAAATTATTATATAATGGATGCCATTGTCCTAGTCTTGCATTTAATGAAACTATCCCCATTTTTGCACAATGAAATATAATACAAGATTTAAAACAATATTAAAGAAGTATTACCAAATTGGTTAAATTTTTGTTCAATTTTGTAAAGAAAATCTATGCTTTTCTCTGTTGTAAATGCTAATGAGACAGAATATATAAATAGATGCCTTAAGAATATATCATCCCTCTATTACTGTCATCAGCGCTATTGGCTATTTTACACACACACACACACACACACACACACACACACACACGGCTATATGGCTCGCTCTGTTTTAAACATTTAATTTCAGAAATGTATACATATATCTCTTGGTAAGATTGATCTATAAATGTATTTTTGTACCATCTACAAGTGGTAGCACTTTAAGAAGCTTAGAAGCTCTACATATTTTTTATGTCCCATGATAATTTATGTAAAAAGGAGTATATGCTCTTCAAACATTTAAATAAACTTGAAAATAAGATAATTTTGTCCTAATACTTTCCTTAAGGATAGTTCTTTGAGAACATTTTAAGATATATCTCACATTATTGGCTTGTTTGAAATTATTCTATCATCTAGAATCATTATTGTGAAATGATATATTATTTAAATGCCCATTTCCTCAATTTTTTAAATGTGGAAGAATTATTTTTTCAGGCTTCATGCCTCCAAATTAAAGTTTTTTCTCGTCTGCTGAAGTTCCTACTTAATTCCCCAAATAACTGGGAAATATCAGGAAACAAAGTTGTAAATTGGCCCAGTAGGGGGTGCATTTTTCGTTGTTTTTTTTTTAATTTCAATTTTATTTTTTATTTTTTAAAATTTATTGTCAAGTTAGTTAACACACAGTGTAGTCTAGCCTTCAGGAGTAGATTCCCGTGATTCATCACTTATATACAACACCCAGTGTTCATCCCAACAAGTGCCCTCCACAATGCTCATCACTCGTTTCCCCACCCTCCCTGCCCCCCCACCCCCATCCACCCTCAGTTTGTTCTCTGTATTTAAGAGTCTCTTATGGTTTGCCTCCTTCTCTGTTTGTATCTTATCTTTCGTTCCCTTCAATCTGTCTCATCTGCCCCAAATCTAAGAGACTTCCCTCAAAATTTCTGTGAACAGATAGTAGATAAACTTTAGCATTGTTCCTGGCATTTACATACTATATATTTCTCTCTGAAGTTGGCATTATTTCATCATTGCAGTGATGATTTGGTAATGAGTGGAAAACATGTAACTATATTGCTAGCTCTTGGACCATTTTATTGTCAAACGTGTCATTCTTGGTTACAAATTATTATACATTAAAATTCAATGAATACCAAAAAATGTTCAGTTAAGCTAAATGACTTCTAAATTGCTAATATATATAACCCTTTCTTGAAAAACATATAAGAGTAACCCCTGCAAACCTGTCATTATAAATGTCAATAGGAAAGTAATGATTCTGAAAGGAAGCAGTGAGGGGGCAACTCTCACCCTTCTCTGGACAGGCAATTGTCAGTGGTTACACAGAATCTACCATTCTGAAAAACATCTCTGCTCACTGCTTCGAGGCTGCAAGGAAATGGTAATTTTGTTGCTCCTTAAGAAGGAACCTAGGATCATTCTTCCCAATGAATGGACATTGTCCCTCCTGGTAAAGTTTCCTTGGCACTAGTAGTTTCTTTTAATGGCTTTAGAGACTAGCTAGAGCATTTCAGTTACATTTTGAATTGCTTTAAATTGCATTAGTGTACTACTTCTGATAATAAATCTATTCATGCATTATATGGTACCTATCAACTTTAGTATCTAGGTGATCAGCTAGAAATAATGAAACAGAAAATAAATTAGAAAGTGGGAATTTTTTTTCCATTGGAGCCCTATTTGCACAGGTATATGGAATTATGCCAAGTTTTAGAAATCCTACTTCACTTGATTTTGGAATCTTGGATGAGTACCTTTTCCTATAAGAATTTATTTAATACACTTGTAAATTGAGATCACTACAATCATCCTTTACAGAAAGCAATTTCTTTTCCCTAAAGATATTCCAGGTAATACAGAAACGAATGACAGCACCCTTCCCATTTAGGGTGCTAAACTTGATAATAAAACTAACTTTGTTTAAAAAATAAATGCATAGGGGCACCTGGGTGGCTCAGTCTGTTAGGCGTGAGACTCTCGGTCTTTTGGTTTAGGATCAGGTCACGATCTCATGGCTAAGCAGTTTCAAGCCCCACATCAGGCTCTGTGCTGACAGCATGGAGATTGCTTGGGATTCTCTCTCTCTCTCCTTGTCTGCTTATCCCCCACTTACGCTTTCTCTGTCTCTCTGAAAATCAACTTCACAAATACATAAATAAACCTTGTAAGTAAATAAAGAAAGAAAGAAAAGAAAAGAACTTTTTTAAAGCTACTCATTTGAATGCTCTCTTTTATCTTGTCCCTCTATGTTTAGGTCCTCTTGAACATTGCATGACAAACTCTTCGAGGGCTGATCTGAGAGCTTTTTCATACAGGAAGTTTACCTTTCTAATTTCTAATCTAGACACCAATGAGATAATAATACAAGGCACATGCTTGCATAGATGCTTTACAAATTGTTTTTCCCATACTATTTACTCACATAACTGAAACATGAAATACTGGGAAAGGTGAATACACATACATACAATTTAAATTCCCTTCAGTTAAGCCTAAAAATCTAACCATTTTCATTTTAAATAAGCTGATTTTAAGTCTAAATGTTCATTGTCATAAAGTGTGATTAATGTGTGTGTGTGTGTGTGTGTGTGTATATATATATATATATATTATATTCCTAAAATACATTTCTATAATTAGAACGTAACTATATCTAATATAGTGTAGCCAAACAACATTCTAGTATATAGTCCATCAAGCATGTATTAAAGCATTATTCTCTCATATTTGAAAAGATTATTTAATATTTTGAACATATTGACACTTGAATTTACACTAAGAAATAATCCTACATACTTCTTTTGTAATCTTATATTGAATTTAGTGACAAGGAAGTTATGATGTGAGTAGGGCCCAAGTACTCAGGTTTTATAATAATATCTATGGTATGGTTTTGTAGCAGATTTATGATACCAGTTGTATTTTACTGCAGTATTTTTGTCTTTAGTTTCTCCAGGGTAGATGGATATTATTTATGATTTGGCTGAAGATGAAATGGCTCAAGGGATTAGTAATGAGATATACAGCCTTTCATCTCAAAGTTTTTAGTTCCAGCATATGATACGTATGCCTGAGAGTCCATATCACCTGTTGCTTATGAAATATGCTAAGTAACATGA
Source organism: Lynx canadensis (assembly GCF_007474595.2). Lineage (NCBI taxonomy): Eukaryota > Metazoa > Chordata > Mammalia > Carnivora > Felidae > Lynx > Lynx canadensis. The sequence continues at coordinate 46,937,597 of NC_044320.2, read as the reverse complement.
ATTTAGAGCATAGAGTCAAATCACCTGCAACCAAATTTTATGTTACAAGATGCATGTTCATAACTAATCAACAACCTTTGTGTTAAGCTTTGCAAGGACATCATAATTAGCCTATTCCATAGATGCTGGCTCCCTTTGGTGGCATAAAGCCAGAAGCCTCATGGAATAGACTAATCTATTAACTGTTGTTGGTCTATTGGCCACTGCTGTCTATTGGCTGTTGGGTAAATGGTTAATGGCTTAACCATTAGTCATTATTAGAGTAACATATATTAGGTAATGTTTATTAAGTATCTACATTAGTTGCTTTACATTATATGCATAAGATCATTTGGTCAGATAAAAACCTGAGGTAGGGATTCCTCTTTATATGTATATAATATACATACACATACTCTGCTTTGTATATTGAGTCAACTGAAAATGAAGCTTCTCCGCTTATGTACAATGAAGGAAACAATCAACAAAACAAAAGGCAACCAACATAATGAGAGACAATATTTGCAAATGATATATCTTATAAATGGCTAGTATTCAAAAATCTATAAAGAACTTACCAAATTTAATACCCCAAAAACAAATAATCCAGTGAAGAAATGGGCAGAAAACATGAATAGACATTTTTTTCAAAGAAGACACATAGATGGCTAACAGAAGCATGAAAAGATACTCAACATCATTTATTATCAGAGAAATACAAATCAAAACTACAATGAGGTACTACCTCATACCTGTCATGGTCAAAATTAACAACACAGGAAACAACAGATGTTGGTGAGGATGTGAGAAAGGGGAACTATCTTATGTTGCTGGTGGGAATGCAAACTGGTGCAGCCACTCTGGAAAACAGCATGAAGTTTCCTCAAAGGGTTAAAAATAGAACTACCCTGTGACCCTACAATTGCACTACTAGGTATGTATCCCAAGGATACAAAAATACTGATTTGAAGGAGCACATGCACCCTGATGTTTATAGCAGCATTATCAACAATAGCCAAATTATGGAAATAATTCAAATGTACATCGACCAATGAATGCATAAAGAAGATGTACACACACACACACACACACACACACACACACACACAGGAATATTACTTAGCCATCAAAGAGAATGAGATCTTGCCATTTGCAATGATGTGGATGAAGCTAGAGTGTATTATGTAAATGAAATAAGTCAGTCAGAGAAAGCCTAATACCATATGATTTCACTAATATGTGGAATTTAAGAAACAAAACAGATAAAAATAGGGAAAAAGAAAAAGAGAGAGAGAGAGACAAACCATAAAAGACTCTTAACTATAAAGAACAAATTGAGGGTGGCTGGAGGGGATGTGGGATAGAGGATGGGCTAGATGGGTGAATTAAGGAGGGCACTTACTGTGATGAGTATTGGGTGTTACATGTAAGTGATGACTCACTAAAGTCCACTCCTGAAACTAATATTACACTATATGTTAACTAAAATTTATATAAAAACTTGAAATATAAAAAAGAAGGAAAGAAAATGTAGCGTTCTTGAAATCAAATAGTAGATAGTAAAGCTAGGGTTCAAACTCAAAGCCATTCTGCTTTGACTATACAATAGTTTAACTCACATTCTTTGAACACCACTTTGAATATTAAGTAAATTGGGCAAAGTACCCTCGATTCAAGGATAAACTCTATAGCATTAGATTCACTTCCTCTCATCCATTCTCCAAAAAAGGTACAAAAAAACATAAAAGGATTTAGAAGCCTTTTCCTTGTTGAATATGTTAATAAAGTATGTTCGAGTCAGATTTTTCCTTCACATTACTCCCAGGCTCTAGATTCTAGATGAGCATTGTTAGGACACCTATTAACACTTAATAATTTTAATTTTAAATATGTATATATATTTAAAATATGCAACTTAAAATTTTAAATGTGTATTAGACACAATACACATACACACAGTGTTAACTGTTGGCAATTTTCACTTACTTTAAATTTTTTTTAACGTTTATTCATTTTTCAGAGACAGGGAGAGACAGAGCATGAGCGGGGAAGGGGCAGAGAGAGGGAGACACAAAATCTGAAGCAGGCTCCAGGCTCTGAGCTGTCAGCACAGAGCCCGATGTGGGACTCGAACTCATGGACCTTGAGATCATGACCTGAGCCAAAGTCAGATGCTCAACGAACTGACCCACCCGGGAGCCCCTGCAATTTTCACTTTTAAGCAACTATACCACCATTCACTATGATAAATACACTGAATTAGCAATTTAGTAAGTAGTATCTTAGTGACTTATGGATTAATATATGTTTAGGAAATATATAGGCAGTAAAAGCAATGAGTAAACTACACATAAGCTTCATGTGAGAAAGAAATAAGAATAAGAATAAGAATAAGTAAGAATAAGAAATAAGAATAAGAAATAAGCTTCATGAGAAAAATAACTTTTACTTTCTGCTGAAAATATTGTTTAATTATTTTATCCTATTTCCCCTTACCCTCACCAACACCACCAAAAATAATTTCCAGTATGATGTTGTCACAGAAAGTAATTATAATCCTGATGTTGAGGAACAAATATTTCATGGGTAATATCCTAAAGATTTAGAAAGTTACCTCCTTAAAAATCAATTAGGGTCAGTCATTATATTCATTCATCCATTTAACATATAATTTTGAATTCCTGTTTTTTACAAAAACTACTGTAAATACAGAGATTATATTAATAAACCAGTATTAAAATGTATTTTCATCTTTGTGTTTATATTCTGATTAGCAGTGACAAGATAAATAAATAATTTAAGAGGAATAAGTACCATAATGGAAGTACACAGCTATTTTTTAGTATTTCACATGCAGATTTTCTTGAACTGATGTGATAAATCACAAGAAAGAAATGTACCAAGGGTGTAGAGAATCTCAAAATGTTTGGTAAAGTAAGTCTTGATTTATCATAAGGAGCTGAGTGTCTTTTTCCTGTAGCAGAGATAAAAAAAAAAGAAGCTTTCTTAGAGCATTTGTAGTTTAAAACCCTCTAGTAGCTTTTACATAACAAACAAAACATATACCCAATCATTTCTCTGCTCCCATTCTCAACCTATTCATGTAACTTTAATTTTCCTATTATGTTCTCAAGTGGGTCAGATGAGCAGACTGTGGGTCAGATGAATCAGACTGTGATTCACAATTCCCCCAAAGAGAGGTAAAATTTGTGAGGGGAAAGAATCTTCAATATCTGTAAGAGTTGAATCTGAAACTGTAATTTACAGAACAAATGTAAGCTAATGCCATGAATGTTGAATTTGTTGCATTGTTAATGTAGAAAAATAATTTAGGTCTAGGGCTAGGATGCGTAATTTTTTTATATTGCATGTAATGATTCTGTGTTAAAGAAAGTAGGTTATTGGTGCCACCAAGCAAACTCAATAGTCACAAACAGGAAATAAGAGAGAGTGTATTTCCCAGGTTGATTCCCTAACAATAAATCACTGCCGTTATCTTTACACCCTAATAGTGCACTTACTCACAGTGGCAAACTTCTGACAGTCACTTTAATACATCTTGAGGTTAGTGGCAAGTTGTATAACTTAGAACAAATTCCAGGTGCTGAATTCCGAGGCTCATGACTGGTAGGCAATGAATGACTGTATTTTTAGTAAACCCTTTAATCCTATGGAAAGCCTATCTGACATGAGAGTGTAAACCATAGATCACTGTAGCAAACGTGATTAGTCTGAGAAAAAATCCCCATTATTTATAGTCTCCTTTGAGAGAAAATCTCTTCCCTGAGTCTCTTATAAGATATAGTTTAGAAAATAGTGTGTTAATAGTTGCCATTTTCATCTATGTATAACCTCAGAAGGAAATGTTTTTGACATGTGTTTTCTACATGCTGTCATAAATGTAATGATTCTTTTTTTAACTGCTTCATTTTATTCTAAAAATAGAGAATTTGGGGTCAGAATTCTTGTGGCTTTTAGTCTCAAATCCCATCTAGTATTTACTCATTCAAATTTTTATGGAGTACTAACAGTTTAAAACACAACAACAAAACAACTTTGATTTAAAGAAAATATAATCCTCCACCTTCAGTGAGCTTACAGGCTGGTAGAAAAAAAATGATGTAATAACTGCATTAGAAGACAATATATTTGCTACAAGAAAATATAGATACAAGTTAAGATTAAGAGTAATGAGATCAGATTTCCTGAAGGCAGACCACCAGGACTCCTGAGACAATGTGAATGTGTCTAGCATATAGATTTGATACAAAAAATAAACAAAGAAATAAATAAATAATACAAATAACTACATTTGAATAAATAAAGTTGATCAAAAGCATTAAGTATAGGTCCAAGGAGCTCAATGAAGCCCAAGTGGGATTAGTTGAAACAACAAAAAGAAACGTATCCCGATGTTTGTAAGACAAACATATAAAATATTTAGCACACTAGCACAAAAATTAAGAAGAAAATAAATGGAAGTGCCTTACATTGCATTTGCAGTAGAAACTATCAATTCTAGGATAAGTACAATAGGTTCAGGATGCATATTATAGTCACTAGAACTGCTTATAAATTAATACACACACACACACACACACACACACACACACACGGATGGTTGTTTTAATCCAGGTAATATCACCTGAAAATCAAAACTGAACCTTGGTTTCAGAATGTCTCTGAGAGGGGCGCCTGGGTGGCTCAGTCAGTTGAGTGTTCGACTCTTGTATCAGCTCAGGTCATGATCTCACAGTTTGTGAGATGGAGCCCCCCGTTGGGTTCAGTGCTGAGCTTGCATCCTGCATCCTGCTTGGAATTCTTTTTCCCTTTCTCTCTCTGACCCTCTCCCTCTCTCTCTCCCTCTCTCTCTCAAAGATAAATAAACTCAAAATGTCTCTGAGAAAGCAGTACTGAGAAAATAATCGCACAGAATACTATTTAGCTTAATTAAATTCTGCAGTAAATTATGTGTCAATTGTAAGCAAGAAAAGAGAAGGGACAAGAATGAAAATAATGTCTTTCCTGCTAGCAGGTGGGTCATCTTGATCTTTGTCAGCCGTTGCTGATGATTGGTATGCATGGGCCTATCAAATAACTCAGTGTACTTGAGGAATACTCAGGAAGTCATGCTCTACTGATGTTCAGTATCATGTGGCTTCTGGGTTTACATGTTAACTGGAGTACTTGGGCAGTAATAGACTCTTCTCTTGTATTGGCTCAAAATTATATCATCTAGGTCTAATTCACTGTATTCAAAGTCATCTCATACATTAAATCATGGGTTAGGTAAATTATATATAACTTCAGGGTACAGCAGGTGTTTATGTCTTTTGGACAAGGTAGCCACAGCAACCAGCTCTCACAAACAACTTAATGTTTATCAGTAGATGACCTTACATGTTTATGGTTTTGCAGACTTTAGGGGTAAAACATGTTTTTCAACTCTTGGGAGACATGTTTATGTGCAATTCGAAAGAAACCTGTTAATAACCCAAAGAACATTTTGGGTTTCAAGCACAGTGAAGATACGTATGTTCACTCTCATGAGGAAGGATGAGATATCTTTTATATAAATTTACTTTACATATCACAGAGATATATCTAAAAGCCAGGAGAAGAATATGGGACAATATGAGACAAGTATGTCTCCTATGAGACAAAGTATACTTGATGACAAAAAGGTGTTTTTCAGAACTAAAAAGGGACCAAGGTCAATTACCTAGGAGACATAGCTGCCCAAAATATGTAAGAGCTTAAAATCAGAGTGCCAAAATGCAAACATTGACAGAAGAGGAAAGAACTAGAATAAACCAACAATGATTATTGGGGACTTTAACATTCCTCATTAATCCATAGATACTGTAGCTAAAAGTATAAAAATTGTATAGAAGATTGTAACAACACCATCAATTACTGTTTAATTTCATCCACAATAACTTATTGGTCCTATGTTGAACCTGACAATGTGTTAAGAACGGAATTGCAGTGATGAATGAGATTCAGTCTCTTTTAAAAAAGCTCAAATTTTCAATCATAAGACACAGATGAAAACAGACAAATTGCAATTAAATGTGCTGTTGAATATTTTAATACTTTAAGAGGATTTTATTAGGTGCTGTTGCAGAAATACGAACAAAGTTTGTTGCAGAGGAACTCATTCTCATTAAGAAAATTAGAGATTTATTAGGGAGACGATATTTGAACAGATTTCTAAGGACAAGAGTGTCTAAAGGAATAGGGTGAGTCATTCCAGACAAAGGGAAGAACATCTACAAAGGAATGCAGTTTCAGAAGGATCTGTAATTTGTTGGAAATGTCACACAAGAAGAGGGAGATGTTCCACAAATGAGGCTGTGACAGTATACTGAGGTGGTTGTGAAGATGTATATGCTGAGATAAGAAGTTTTAACCTACTGGCCTAAAAATCCAAGAGAAAGACACAACGCCATCAGCATTTTTAAGATGATGATTCCAGCCACAACCGAAGGTGGTCCCAAGTCAAGTTAGGCTGGAGGTAGAGACGCACCTAAAAGAGATTAGGACTTCTAACTTGGTGGTGAAATAACATGTTGGTCGGTTTCCATAAGCTTCAAGAAATGTCAGAAATCATTTGTTACCAACAAATTACTAAAATTTACAAATTATTTAGAAGAGATTCAAGTAAATCCTTATAACAAAAATCCTTTTATTCACTTACATTATAATACGATTTCTCTAGTGGGAGCAAATAGATACTATTAAAGCTAATGAAACAGAAATCATACACAAGCCTACACCCATATGACTCTTGATCGCACATAAATTTTGCCTGATATCTGTGTACCAACTATGATCACCAGTAGCATCAATATACCCCCAGATGTCCAAACGAGTAAGCTGAGCATTAAACTAGATCCTTTTCTCTCTCTCACTAATGACCCAACCAAATTTGCAAATGTTACTTCTTTCATATTCTTCATATTCTCCTAATACTCTTTTTTTCCCTTTTTTCTCCTAGTACTGCTTTTATTCTTTCCATAATTTTTCATCTTAATACCATTAATAGCCTTACCAGAACACTACCTTACGTGGTTCTCATAACATTATGGATAAAATAAATACTTCCTCAATAACTAATTAATTTCATTTCAAACAAGTCCCCAAAATATTCCTTTTCAAGAATAAAATGGAAATTAATTTGCAAATTTGATATACTCTTTCATTCTCCCTTCCATTTATTCTTTATCCTCTCCTTGGGACACTGACTGAATTTCACTGATATTTTGCTGGATAATTCAGGAATTCTCCAATCTGGCTTATTGTGTTACGTGAAAACTCCCAGTGAAGTTATACACACCAGAGACAATATTAAATAAAAAATCAAATCACCATATTATTGTAAAATGTGTGGCATTAACTCCTCAAATAAACACTGACAAAGCTGGGTTGGAGTGTTAATTTGGCTTAAGACTCAAGCAGAGTTCGTCCTATTCTGGAAGTCTCAGGTTTACTACTACCTGGCCACCTATGGATGAAAGCACCACACTGCACAAAAGAGAGGAAAAGAATGAAAGAGAGGGAGAGGAAGAGTGCTAGACTCTATACAATCACCCTACTGTCCTGAAAAAGGCAGTCCAGTAAATGAGTATCCTGGAACCAATGAATCTAGTTGGCATCTCTTTCTTGAGGGGAAGTATATGGGGGGAGGGCAGCTAGGATATTAGTGAAGAAGAAAAAAAAAAACTGTGAAGATATAATTGCCAAAATTTCTAAACTCAATGAAACTTCTAAGCCCACAGATCAAAAAAGCTCAACGAATCCCAGTGCAAGAAAATCTCATGAAAGATTATAATTCAATTGCTCAAAACCAGGGATAAAGAGAAAAAATTTAACAGCTACCAGAAAAAAGACACATTACATATATTAGAACAAAGACAAGATGTCTACACATTTGTTTGGAAACAGTGAAAGCAAGAAGACACTGGGGTAACATTATTAAAGCAGTGAAATAAGTAATAGCTTAGAATTCTATACCCATATCTTTCAAGAACAAAGACAAAATATAAATATGTTCAGAAATACAAAAGCTGAAAGAATTCACCATCAGCAGACCATCCTTGCAAAAAATGTTAAATTCCTTCAGGCAGACACTAAATGATACTAAACGAACCTACAGATCTATATAAAGAAATGAGGAACATGAAAAAATGGTAAAGACATGGTTTAACACATGTAATTCTGTTCTTATTTAAAGCTTTCAAAAAGATAGTTGACTGTTTAAACAGAAATAATATCAATACTTGGGTGCTATGTTTTATATATACAACAATAGCATAAAGGCGGAGAAGGAAAAAATAGATTAAATTGTAAGGTTCTTGAGGGCGCAGGAAGATGGCGGCGTAGGAGGACGATGGGCTCACCACGCGTCCTGCTGATCACTTAGATTCCACCTACACCTGCCTAAATAACCCAGAAAACCGCCAGAGGATTAGCAGAACGGAGTCACCGGACCCAAGTGCAGACGAGAGGCCCACGGAAGAGGGTAGGAAGGGCGGCGAGGCGGTGCGCGCTCCACGGACTGGTGGGAGGGAGCCGGGGTGGAGGGACGGCTCGCCAGCCAAGCAGAGCCCTCGAGTCCGGCTTGCAAAAGCGGAGGGGCCTGACGGACTGTGTTCCGACAGCAAGCGCGACTTAGCGTCTGGGAGTTCATAAGTTAACAGCTCTGCTCTGAAAGCGGGAAGGCCGGAGGACAAAGGGAGGGTGAGCTGCGGAGCCCCCGGACGACAGAGCTCAGTTTGGCGGGGAACAAAGGCGCTCGCCAGCGCCATCTCCCCCGCCCATCCCCCAGCCAAAATCCCAAAGGGAACCGGGTCCGGCCAGGGAAATTGCTCGCTCCGCGCAAACACCCAACTCTGTGCTTCTGCGGAGCCAAACCTCCGGCAGCGGATCTGACTCCCTCCAGCTGCCACAGGGCCCCTCCTGAAGTGGATCACCTAAGGAGAAGCGAGCTAAGCCTGCCCCCCCTCCCGCCGTGCACCTTGCCTTCCCACCCCAGCTAATACGCCAGATCCCCAGCACCACAAGCCTGGCAGTGTGCAAGTAGCCCAGACGGGCCACGCCACCCCACAGTGAATCCCACCCCTAGGAGAGGGGAAGAGAAGGCACACACCAGTCTGACTGTGGCCCCAGCGGTGGGCTGGGGGCAGACATCAGGACTGACTGCGGCCCCACCCACCAACTCCAGTTATACACCACAGCACAGGGGAAGTGCCCTGCAGGTCTGCACCACACCAGGGACTATCCAAAATGACCAAGCAGAAGAATTCCCCTCAGAAGAATCTCCAGGAAATAACAACAGCTAATGAGCTGATCAAAAAGGATTTAAATAATATAACAGAAAGTGAATTTAGAATAATAGTCATAAAATTAATCGCTGGGCTGGAAAACAGTATACAGGACAGCAGAGAATCTCTTGCTACAGAGATCAAGGGACTAAGGAACAGTCACGAGGAGCTGAAAAACGCTTTAAAGGAAATGCAAAACAAAATGCAAACCACCACAGCTCGGATGGAAGAGGCAGAGGAGAGAATAGGTGAACTAGAAGATAAAGTTATGGAAAAAGAGGAAGCTGAGAAAAAGAGAGATAAAAAAATCCAGGAGTATGAGGGGAAAATTAGAGAACTAAGTGATACACTAAAAAGAAATAATATACGCATAATTGGTATTCCAGAGGAGGAAGAGAGAGGCAAAGGTGCTGAAGGGGTACTTGAAGAAATAATAGCTGAGAACTTCCCTGAACTGGGGGAGGAAAAAGGCATTGAAATCCAAGAGGCACAGAGAACTCCCTTCAGACGTAACTTGAATCGATCTTCTGCACGACATATCCTAGTGAAACTGTCAAAATACAAGGATAAAGAGAAAATTCTGAAAGCAGCAAGGGGTAAACGTGCCCTCACATATAAAGGGAGACCTATAAGACTCGTGACTGATCTCTCTTTTGAAACTTGGCAGGCCAGAAAGAATTGGCACGAGATTTTCAGGGTGCTAGACAGCAAAAATATGCAGCCGAGAATCCTTTATCCAGCAAGTCTGTCATTTAGAATAGAAGGAGAGATAAAGGTCTTCCCAAACAAACAAAAACTGAAGGAATTTGTCACCACTAAACCAGCCCTACAAGAGATCCTAAGGGGGACCCTGTGAGAAAAAGTACCAGAGACATCACTACAAGCATAAAACATACAGACATCACAATGACTCTCAACCCGTATCTTTCTATAATAACACTGAATGTAAATGGATTAAATGCGCCAACCAAAAGACATAGGGTATCAGAATGGATAAAAAAACAAGACCCATCTATTTGCTGTCTACAAGAGACTCATTTTAGACCTGAGGACACCTTTAGATTGAGAGTGAGGGGATGGAGAACTATTTATCATGCTACTGGAAGCCAAAAGAAAGCTGGAGTAGCCATACTTATATCAGACAAACTAGACTTTAAATTAAAGGCTGTAACAAGAGATGAAGAAGGACATTATATAATAGTTACAGGGTCTACCCATCAGGAAGAGCTAACAATTATAAATGTCTATGCGCCGAATACCGGAGCCCCCAAATATATAAAACAATTACTCATAAACAGAAGCAACCTTATTGATAAGAATGTGGTAATTGCAGGGGACTTTAACACCCCACTTACAGAAATGGATAGATCATCTAGACACACAGTCAATAAAGAAACAAGGGCCCTGAATGAGACATTGGATCAGATGGACTTGACAGATATATTTAGAACTCTGCATCCCAAAGCAACAGAATATACTTTCTTCTCGAGTGCACATGGAACATTCTCCAAGATAGATCATATACTGGGTCACAAAACAGCCCTTCATAACTATACAAGAATTGAAATCATATCATGCATACTTTCAGACCACAATGCTATGAAGCTTGAAATCAACCACAGGAAAAAGTCTGGAAAACCTCCAAAAGCGTGGAGGTTAAAGAACACCCTACTAACGAATGAGTGGGTCAACCAGGCAATTAGAGAAGAAATCAAAAAATATATGGAAACAAACGAAAATGAAAATACAACAATCCAAATGCTTTGGGACGCAGCGAAGGCAGTCCTGAGAGGAAAATACATTGCAATCCAGTTCTATCTCAAGAAACAAGAAAAATCCCAAATACAAAATCTAACAGCACACCTAAAGGAAATAGAAGCAGAACAGCAAAGGCAGCCTAAACCCAGCAGAAGAAGAGAAATAATAAAGATCAGAGCAGAAATAAACAATATAGAATCTAAAAAAACTGTAGAGCAGATCAACGAAACCAAGAGTTGGTTTTTTGAAAAAATAAACAAAATTGACAAACCTCTAGCCAGGCTTCTCAAAAAGAAAAGGGAGATGACCCAAATAGATAAAATCATGAATGAAAATGGAATGATTACAACCAATCCCTCAGAGATACAAACAATTATCAGGGAATACTATGAAAAATTATATGCCAACAAATTGGACAACCTGGAAGAAATGGACACATTCCTGAACACCCACACTCTTCCAAAACTCAATCAGGAGGAAATAAAAAGCTTGAACAGACCCATAACCAGCGAAGAAATTGAATCGGTTATCAAAAATCTCCCAACAAATAAGAGTCCAGGACCAGATGGCTTCCCAGGGGAGTTCTACCAGACATTTAAAGCAGAGATAATACCTATCCTTCTCAAGCTATTCCAAGAAATAGAAAGGGAAGGAAAACTTCCAGACTCATTCTATGAAGCCAGTATTACTTTGATTCCTAAACCAGACAGAGACCCAGTAAAAAAAGAGAACTACAGGCCAATATCCCTGATGAATATGGATGCAAAAATTCTCAATAAGATACTAGCAAATCGAATTCAACAGCATATAAAAAGAATTATTCACCATGATCAAGTGGGATTCATTCCTGGGATGCAGGGCTGGTTCAACATTCGCAAATCAATCAACGTGATCCATCACATTAACAAAAAAAAAGAGAAGAACCATATGATCCTGTCAATCGATGCAGAAAAGGCCTTTGACAAAATCCAGCACCCTTTCTTAATAAAAACCCTTGAGAAAGTCGGGATAGAGGGAACATACTTAAAGATCATAAAAGCCATTTATGAAAAGCCCACAGCTAACATCATCCTCAACGGGGAAAAACTGAGAGCTTTTTCCCTGAGATCAGGAACACGACAGGGATGCCCACTCTCACCGCTGTTGTTTAACATAGTGCTGGAAGTTCTAGCATCAGCAATCAGACAACAAAAGGAAATCAAAGGCATCAAAATTGGCAAAGATGAAGTCAAGCTTTCGCTTTTTGCAGATGACATGATATTATACATGGAAAATCCGATAGACTCCACCAAAAGTCTGCTAGAACTGATACATGAATTCAGCAAAGTTGCAGGATACAAAATCAATGTACAGAAATCAGTTGCATTCTTATACACTAACAATGAAGCAACAGAAAGACAAATAAAGAAAATGATCCCATTCACAATTGCACCAAGAAGCATAAAATACCTAGGAATAAATCTAACCAACGATGTAAAGGATCTGTATGCTGAAAACTATAGAAAGCTTATGAAGGTAATTGAAGAAGACTTAAAGAAATGGAAAGACATTCCCTGCTCATGGATTGGAAAAATAAATATTGTCAAAATGTCAATACTACCCAAAGCTATCTACACATTCAATGCAATCCCAATCAAAATTGCACCAGCATTCTTCTCGAAACTAGAACAAGCAATCCTAAAATTCATCTGGAACCACAAAAGGCCCCGAATAGCCAAAGGAATTTTGAAGAAGAAGACCAAAGCAGGAGGCATCACAATCCCAGACTTTAGCCTCTACTACAAAGCTGTCATCATCAAGACAGCATGGTATTGGCACAAAAACAGACACACAGACCAATGGAATAGAATAGAAACCCCAGAACTAGACCCACAAACGTATGGCCAACTCATCTTTGACAAAGCAGGAAAGAACATCCAATGGAAAAAAGACAGCCTCTTTAACAAATGGTGCTGGGAGAACTGGACAGCAACATGCAGAAGGTTGAAACTAGACCACTTTCTCACACCATTTACAAAAATAAACTCAAAATGGATAAAGGACCTAAATGTGAGACAGGAAACCATCAAAACCTTAGAGGAGAAAGCAGGAAAAGACCTCTCTGACCTCAGCCGTAGCAATCTCTTCCTCAACACATCCCCAAAGGCAAGGGAATTAAAAGCAAAAGTGAATTACTGGGACCTTATGAAGATAAAAAGCTTCTGCACAGCAAAGGAAACAACCAACAAAACTAAAAGGCAACCAACGGAATGGGAAAAGATATTTGCAAATGACATATCGGACAAAGGGCTAGTATCTAAAATCTATAAAGAGCTCACCAAACTCCACACCCGAAAAACAAATAACCCAGTGAAGAAATGGGCAGAAAACATGAATAGACACTTCTCTAAAGAAGACATCCAGATGGCCAACAGGCACATGAAAAGATGTTCAGCGTCGCTCCTTATCAGGGAAATACAAATCAAAACCACACTCAGGTATCACCTCACGCCAATCAGAGTGGCCAAAATGAACAAATCAGGAGACTATAGATGCTGGAGAGGATGTGGAGAAACGGGAACCCTCTTGCACTGTTGGTGGGAATGCAAATTGGTGCAGCCGCTCTGGAAAGCAGTGTGGAGGTTCCTCAGAAAATTAAAAATAGACCTACCCTATGACCCAGCAATAGCACTGCTAGGAATTTATCCAAGGGATACAGGAGTACTGATGCATAGGGGCACTTGTACCCCAATGTTCATAGCAGCACTCTCAACAATAGCCAAATTATGGAAAGAGCCTAAATGTCCATCAACTGATGAATGGATAAAGAAATTGTGGTATATATACACAATGGAGTACTATGTGGCAATGAGAAAAAATGAAATATGGCCCTTTGTAGCAACGTGGATGGAACTGGAGAGTGTAATGCTAAGTGAAATAAGCCATACAGAGAAAGACAGATACCATATGGTTTCACTCTTATGTGGATCCTGAGAAACTTAACAGGAACCCATGGGGGAGGGGAAGGAAAAAAAAAAAAAAAAAGAGGTTAGAGTGGGAGAGAGCCAAAGCATAAGAGACTGTTAAAAACTGAGAACAAACTGAGGGTTGATGGGGGGTGGGAGGGAGGGGAGGGTGGGTGATGGGTATTGAGGAGGGCACCTTTTGGGATGAGCACTGGGTGTTGTATGGAAACCAATTTGTCAATAAATTTCATAAAAAAAAAAAATTGTAAGGTTCTTATACCATACATGAAGGGATCCAATATTACTGAGATTAAGTTAACGATATATACCGTAAACCAGAATCAACCACAAGAGCAAAAGAGCACTATAGCTGGTAAGCCAAAAAAAAAAAAAAAAGAAGATAAAGTAAAAGCATCAGAGGATACAACAGATTCAAAACAAAACAAACAAGTACATAATGCATTTACACTTCTATAACACTTTAGAAAATGCAAATTAATGTGTACTAATAGGAAACACAGCCTAGGGAGGGGGAAATGGCAAGGACAGATAGAGCAAGATGACAAAAAGATGAAAAATGGCTAGGGAGATAGATATGTTTACCATATTGATTTCTGTGTTGGTTTCTCTGCTCCATAAATATGTCAAAAGTTATCAATTTATAAAATTTAAGTGCAGTTCATGACATGTTAACTATTTTTCAATAATGCTCTAAGTACTTTTTAAAAATAATAAATTATCATCCTAATAAAGATTGGGGGCCACGGGGGCTATATGGACCAGAAACCTATTGAAGACATACGGGAAAAAGAACACAGAAAATGAATGTTAGTTTAAGGTGGCAAAAAAATGGATTAATAAGAAAGGAATAAAAGAAGGGATAAGAGAGCGTTTTACTGTCCAATGAGGTAGCCACTAGCCGTGTGTGGCTACTGAGCACTTGAAATGTAACTTGCTCAAACTCAAATTTGTCAAGGTATAAAACACACACTGGATTTCCACCCCCATCAGTTTAAAAATAATAAAATATATTATTAATGTTTTTATTATATCTTATTACATCTTTATTATATACTTCATTAAATCTTATTAAAGTAAGATTTTATATATGTTGGGTTAAAAAAGGTATATTATTGGGGCACCTGGGTGGTTCAGTTGGTTAAGCGTCCAACTTTGGCTCAGGTCATGATCTCATGGTTTGTGAGTTCAAGCCCCGCGTTGGGCTCCATGCTGAAGGCTCAGAGCCTGGAGCCCTCTTTGAATTCTGTGTCTTCCTTTCTCTCTGCTCCTTCCCTGCTTATGCCCTGTCGCTTTATCTTACAAAAATAAACATTCAAAAAAAATTTTTTAAAGGTATATATATATATTTTTAACTTTATTTATTTTTGGAGAGACAGAATGTGAGCAGGGAAGGGGCAGAGAGAGAGGGAGAGAGGGAAAATCCTAAGCAGGCTCTGTGTGGCCAGCCAGCACACAGAGCGCAATGTGGGGCTCAAACCATGACACCGGGAGATTATGACCTAAGCCCAAATCAAGAGTCCAATGCTTAAGTGACTGAGCTACCCAGGTCCCCAAGGTATACTATTTTTTTTTTAATTTTTTAACGTTTATTCATTTTTTAGAGACAGAGAGACACAGTGTGAGTGGGGAGGGGTAGAGAGGGAGACACAGATTCAGAAGCAGGTTCCAGGCTCTGAGATCACAACACAGAGCCCGATGCAGGGCTCTAAACCACCAACCGCGAGATTGCGACCCCAGCCGAAGTCCGACGCTTAACCGACTGAGCCACCCAGGCGCCTCCCAAGTTATATTATTAAAATTCATTTTACTTTTACTTTTTTTTTAGTGTGGCTATTAGAATAGTTAACATTACATGGATAGCTTGAATTATGTCTATATACAACAGTACTATTATCGGGGGTGGGTTAATATCTATAAACAGGTAAGTTAATGACTCACATAAAATATTGTCACAGTAAAGTTCACCAAAACTAACAATATGTAAGCTACTCATAGAGTCACTTGAAACTGTAATGGGATAATACTTTGCATTTCTGCATTTTCCTTAAAGCATCATTTCTTAAATGCAAGAGAAGAAAGTGAGTAGTTTCTTTGTTACTACCAAGTTTGAGAAAGTTATCAGATGCCGATTCTCCCTTGTTTTCAGAATACTCCATGTGAAAATTGACATTACAATACAAAGTAACTTGATTAGCTACTTTTCAGAGACAAAAAAACAAACAAACAAAAACAAAACAAAACAAAAAAAAACCCTAAGAAATCTTCCCTAATTGCACAACTGCAAATAGATAGGAAAATTAAATTCTGTCTCCAATCTTAACCATTTTATTGATTCTTGAGTTAAGACCAAATATTTATGGATATATCTGTATTCTTTCTTCCTGCTTTTATTTTATTTTCATCCCAATATAGTTCACGTACAGTGTTCGATTAGTTTTGAGTGTACAATGTTCAACAATTCCATACAACATCCAGTGCTATCACAAGTACACTCCTTAATCCTCTTTACCTATTTTACCCATCCCCCCACTCGCCTCCCCTCTGGTAACCATCTGTTTGGTGGCTATAGTTAAGAGTCGGTTTCTTGGTTTTTCTCTTTTTTTCCCTTTTTTTAAAAATTTTTTTAACGTTTATTTATTTTTGAGACAGAGAGAGACAGAGCATGAACAGGGGAGGGTCAGAGAGAGGGAGACACAGAATCTGAAGCAGGCTCCAGGCTCTGAGCTGTCAGCACAGAGCCCGACGCGGGGCTCGAACTCACAGACCGCGAGATCGTGACCTGAGCCGAAGTCGGCTGCTTAACCAACTGAGCCACCCAGGCGCCCCTCCCTTTTTTTTTTTTAAATTAAATGTCACGTGGGTGAAATCATATGGTATTTGTCTTTCTCTGACTGGCTTATTTCACTCGGCATCACCCCACACTCCACCATCACAACCTATCCTAACCATTTCAATCAGCAGCTGCTAGCCACACAGGAGACCCAAGCTACTTCATAGCCCTCGGAGCAACTAACTGGAAAGCCCTTCCCGAGCAAAGCCTGCTCAATCTTCTAAATATGTTCCTGTTCCCCATGGCAAACTTGAACTTCATTTTCATGTTTGCTGAAAGAGCTGAGAATTTTCTCCGTTGGTGATGGGTATGAAATCCTCTACCCTCAGTAGGAAGCCAGTCTGTCAGGTGGGTGGGATGTGCTTCAGTACATTTAACAGGAAAGAACACTGCCTGCCAAGAGACCAAGCGCGTCCTACGCAAAGTTTACATATGCACTGACTTCAGCTGCAAGTTATGAATTCAGGACCTAGTGTGGTACCAAAAATAACCAATCATGCCGTTTTGCTATATGCATATTTATAGAGTTGATTGACAAACTTTTAAAATTAATCTTAATGTTCCTTAAGGTTGTCACTCGGCAATTTGCTTCAGTGGAAGATGTGACACTCATTTTGATTTATTAGTTGCCTACAGAGTTTTGATTAGTCAGCCATATGTTTTACCCTCCTTAAAAAATTTGGAAACCAATCTCCATCTTATGTGCACATTTAAAGAGACTTTGCTTAAACAGCCTCTTGATTAAATTGTACCTACAATTAGAATACAAGAGATTGTGTAGCCGTAACGACCAACGCAGGCATTTCAGTGACTTAGCGCAATAAACATTTATCATTCGTGCTAAATGTCCGCACAAGTCAAAGAGCCATTTCACATCATCTTATACTGACATTATCACCCTTCCGAAGAAGGACTACAGGGATGCCTGGCTGGCTCAGTTGATAGAGCAGGTGACTCTCAGGGTTCTGAGTTTGAACCCAATGTTGGGTGTAGAGACTACTTAAAAATAAAAGTAAAAGAAAAGAAAATTGCTACAGATCTGGTTACATTTGAAACTTACCAGATGTGGGAAAGAGGAATGAGGGAGAATTCAATATTTAGAAAAACTCCCAAATCTCTAACATCAGCTACAGGGTAGTTAGTGATGATTTTAAGTGAAGAAAGAAAAGCTTCAAGGTTTAAGTACCCTAAATTAAATGGTAAACATACCAGAATAAAATATAGGTAAATTTTTGTATAATTTTGCGAAGGAAAAAAGTTATTAAGCTTGAAACAGAGTTATGAAGGTATCAACTCTATATGACAGATTTTTGAACAATTTTGAAGATATTTTGACAGAGATGCTTATAAAATCAAGAAGAAAGTTAAAATGAAACCTAGAGGAAAGTATTATAAAAATAATGTGGCAGAGAGATAGCATCTTCAGCAAATGAAGACTTACAAATCAGTAAGAAAAATAAACTAGTTTACTAACATCTAAAACATACAAACAGCCTGTGAAAAATTGTTCAACATCATAAAAATTTTTAAATGTAAATTGAAATAATAATGTGTTTGAAATATCAAACTGATAAATATTAAAGAAGGATAGTATGCAAAACCACGAAGGATATATGAAGACAACCATTCCTACACTCTGCTCGTGGAAATATGTCTTAGCAAAATCTTTCTCCAAAGCCATTGATTCTAACCATAATCTTTCAATATGCATGTGCCCATTGACCACAAAATTTACCACAGAAGGTTTGACTTCAAAGAATGATCTGGAACCAAATTAAATATCTACTAGAAGGGATTGGTTTAATGTACCCAAATATCTATGAAATGGATTACTATCCTGCTATTGAACAATATGAAGTGAATACTGACATGTAAAAAGCTGACAATATGTAGTTAAAGTAGAATCAATTTATAAATTTTAATAGACTTTATAAGTTTTTATTTTATTTTTAAAACCTGTATGTGTACATTTAATAATATATAGGATCCTACATGAAATCCCCATGTATAAGTATAATATTTTGCTCTGTCAGTCAGAGTCCACCAGAGTATAGATGGCACCTTCTATTTGGATAGCTCAAATTAATTTAATTTTAAAAATGTGAAATGCAGCTGAGGAGGGAGGAATGGTACAAGAAGCTAGGGATAGCAGCAGCTGAGCTGTCACACCCACGGCTCTGGTGAAATGAAATGAGCCAATAGTAGGCAGCTCCTGAGACAAGCCCCAACAATCCCCATGTGTTGCTTCTATTCACACGGTGTGTGTTCCCTTTCCCTTTGAGTGTGGGTTGCACTTTGTGACTTCCTTGTAACGAATGAACACACCAGAAGTGATGGGATGACACATCAAAGATCAAGCTTAAAGAGACTGTGGCTTTCGTTTTTGCTCTCTCTTGCTCTCTCCCACAGTCTCTCATCGCTTGAACCAGGCGAAGCAAGCCGCCATATTATGAGCAGCCCTGTGGAGGGACCCACACAGCATGGAGAGGAACGGAGGTCCTCAGCCCAACAGTTTACAAGGAATTGAAGACTACTAGAAATCACAGGAGTGAAGTGGGAAAAAATATCTGTCAGTCCTACTAAGTCTTTCTGTTTGTTTCAATTCTTTATTTAAATTCTAGTTAGTTAACATATAGTGTACTATTCATTTCAGGAGTAGAGTTTACTGAGTCATCACTTACACACTATACCCAGTGCTCATCACAACAAGTGCCCTCCTTAATGCCCATCACCCATTTAGCCCATTCCCCCACCCACCATCCCTGCAGCAACCCTCGTTTTGTTCTTCACAGTTAAGAGTCTCTTATGGTTTCTTCCCTCTGTTTTTATTCCTTCCCCTATGTTCATTTCTTTTGTTTCTTAAATTCCACCTACGAATGAAATCTTATGGTATTTGTCTTTCTCTGACTTATTTTGTTTAGCATAATACACTCTAACACCATCCGTGCCACTGCAAATGGCAAGATTTCATTCCTTTCTATGCCTATAATATTCCATTGTATTTATATACATCTTTATCCATTTATCAGTCACTGCACATTGGAGCTCTTTCCATAAGCTGGCTATTGTTCATAATGCTGCTGTCAACGTCAGGGTGCATGCGCTCCTTCAAATCAGTACTTTTGTATCCTTGGGATAAATACCTAGTAGTGTGATTGTTGGGTTGTATGGTAGTTCTATGTTTAACCTTCTGAAAAACCTCTATGCTGTTTTTCAGAGTGGCTACACAGTTTGCATTCCCACCAACAGTGTGACAGGGTTCCCCATTTCTCCACATCCTCGCTAACATCTGTTATTTCCTGTGTTGTTAATTGTAGCCATTCTGACAAGTGTGAGGTGGTATCTCATTGCGGTTTTAATTTGCATTTCCCTGATAATGAATGATGTTGATCATCTTTTCATGTGTCTGTTAGCAATTTGTACGTCTCACCCTCACTAAGTCTTGATGACTGAAGCCCTGGCCTAGAGACTGACTACAATCTCCTGAGAGACCGTGAGCCAGAGGCATGCAAGTAAACCAGTCCTCCATTCTTGGATAACAAACATTTTGAGTTAAGCTCTTTGTTTTCCTATGCTAAGAGGGGTGATTCATCACACAAAAATAGATAACATTGAAATAACATGAACCCATAAAGAAAGAGTCATGCAGAGCAGATCACCTTGAGAGGAGCAGTGACCAGCTATTGAGGGATGCAGTCAAGCCCACACAGGGAGGAAATCAGAAGAACCAGTATCTTCACTTTACTCCACCCTCCAGCTGATCTCCTGGTGGCAGAGAATAGGATGTAGAAGAGAAGAAATCTGGTGGGGCAATAGAAGGTTCGGGGCATAATGATACTCTGTGTATACTACTACATATTATGTACTATATATAAAAAGGTGTGGAATGACAGAGTACACACTTATTTATAGTGTTTACCTCTGAGTAGTGAGGTTATGGTCCCGTAATTATTTTTTGTTGTTTCTTTGTTTTGTAATAAATAAAGTTTAATTAAACAAGAGTTGCTAAATCGTGTTGCAAAAATTATATGCTTAGCTTGACTAATCAATCATGTTGATGCCATGGTTTTTTACATGATAAAATCTCTTGATTAATTTATTTTGTTTCAGTACTAGTTTTTCTTGTAGTTAGCTCTGTATCTCCTCCTTTCTACAATGTAAAAGGGTAAATTTTTAAATGATTCCCATATTTTAAGCCAGTTGCATGTTCCTGATGTAAAATATTCATTAAAGTATTCCAGACAGTATTTACTCCGATCTTATTTGACTGTTGGCATTCTTCATTTCTAAAAGGCCAGTAGACTACCATTTTGCTTTTCTTGCCACCATCATCAGGATTTAGGATCTGTGCTAAAGATGATGTTGATCATCTTTTCATGTGTCTGTTAGCACAGACACTGGGAGACATGTCATACTTCCCTCTACCGAGGATCAGATTTGTGCAATAAAGTTATTCCTAGTAGTTTAAGTCAATTATTCACATGGTGATAATTTCTTGCATTGGGATTTTTAGTAGTTGATCATTTTCTAGTTGTCTTTCCCTGAACTGGTTTAACTTCTTGATGTCTTGTTTCAGTTTGATAGCTTTTATTTCTTTAAGAATTATCCATTTCAGTTGTTATAAGGCTACATTGTTTTTCAAAATAATTGCAAAATAGATTTGTATCGATTGCTATATTTACCTTTTATTTCTAAATGTTTTATTTGGTGTAATCTTCACAGGTTTATTGCATCAAGGGTGAATTAATTACCTTAATGCTTTCCAAATAAACAATTAGAATTTATCAGTTCTATTTCTTCCTTCATTTTGCCACACAAGGATTTTTGCCTTTATTTATAATTCCTTTCCACATTTCTGTGATATATTAAAATCTCCAGCAGTAGACCTTATTTATTTTATTTACCTATATTTTATTCTTTTGACAAATGCCCATTCTGCTACTTCTAAATATTTCTAAAATCATTTGACTGAAAAATACATAAATTATTAACACTATGGCTGAATATTTATAAATTTTAAGAACTGGGAAAAGTGTTATAGCTAGCATTTTTTTCAAACTCAAGTTATAATTCATTAGGGCAAGGGGAAAACAACTTAGAACATCAAGGAAATCATTTTTATAAAGAAATAAAGTAGAATAAAAAAGACAGGAAAATAAAGCACATTATCATACGTCAAGTATAAATGCTATTATATGAAATGTCTATTTTGGTTATACAGTATTATTGTTCATGTTCATGTAAATATGTATGTGTGATTTGTGTGTATAGAGTGACAGTTTTTTCTATTGTAGGTAGCCATGAAAAAGTTTAAAAAACAGTACCATAAATAAGCTGCTTCAAACTCTCACTTGAAACATAAGAAATGTGAGATCTAGGAGATTCTGTTTATGCAAGGTCACATACTACAGAGTTGACATGAGTCTGTGGGATATCCAAATAATTGGTCCTTCCACTATAAAGCAATATAAAAGAACACTAAACATTAATTATTCAATTAATTAAATTACCAGGGAAATAATCTTACTATTGTGATTTTCATTGAAAATTGTAATTTCTCTGAGTGTCTCAAAGGTCCTTAAAGGTTGGTTTGTTCAAGGCATGACCCACGCATTGCATTGGGCTAATGTCTCTCACGACTCTTAATGTGTAGATAACTCCCCATCCTTGTTTTACCTTTGCAATTTTTCTCCCGTTTACTGAAGGAATTAGATCACCATTCAATGTAAATTACCTCACATTTTACTGATTGCATCCCCATAGTGTGATTTAAAAGGTTCCTCTACCCTCTGTATTTTCTATAAACAAATAGTTAAATATAGAGACTTTGATTATTTTTGGCAAGAATAACTTATAAGGAATGTTGTGTATCTCCAACTGTATAAATGAGGAGTCATATGATGCATAGTTGTAACTCATATAA
This sequence comes from Lynx canadensis, assembly GCF_007474595.2. Classification (NCBI taxonomy): domain Eukaryota; kingdom Metazoa; phylum Chordata; class Mammalia; order Carnivora; family Felidae; genus Lynx; species Lynx canadensis. The sequence continues at coordinate 46,914,815 of NC_044320.2, read as the reverse complement.
AATTATTTAGTAGATTTGGCTATAATTGTTTCATCCATTATAAAATGACAATTCAGCTTTTTACTTAATGATTTCAGCCATCATTAGTGATTGTTGCTCAGATTCATTACATCCTTAGGATTTTTAAAATTGAAGATTTTCTTTGTATTTTCCCCTCTGCATTTATTAGTTTGGATTTTACTACACAGAGATGTTGCCTCAACTAGTTGTCAACTCTGAAGTACTGTAGAGTAAGCAGGATAAAAATACAGTTTTTCCCTTTATTTACCAGTGTTTAGAAAGTGAGTTGGTTTCATGGCATCCTCCAAAGTGACATATGAGGTTTTTTTTCTTTTAATTTTAGCATAAACTCATTTATCTTGATGTTTTTAGCATTTCAATCAACTTTTGAATTATCACAATCTATTTTGTTGGTATGTATTTCTAGCATGTCTTCATTAATACATCAAGTTATTTTTTTCAATATCTCTTTTAATTTACATGACATTCTAATACAACTGTTTTCTGGTAATCAGGCTAATTAAGAGGAAATTTTCTTGTACTTTCTGGAAGACATACACTGTTAGTGTGAGAAAGTACAGCATTTCTAGTGAAACAGTTTGAAGGCTTCCTCTTTTGTTATTACCAAAAATGGTTAAAAAAAAAAAAAAGATGTCAATACTGACATCTACCTGCTCCCCTTTTCCCCTTCACTGTATGTAAACTTTTGCTTTCCTTTTTCTTATTTTCCAAGTCATGCTTAATTTACACTCTATTCATTTCTTTTTATTACAAACTTTGTAAACAAGGAACTTGGGCGATTACTTTGTAGAGATTTCAGATCAAGACTCTCTCGTTTTCCAATCTTCTCATGGTCCCTTTGCACTCATCCATGACGATGAGCCTGAGAAATCCCCTGACAATTTGGTTGGTACTGTTCTGGCCTCAACTTCAATTCATGAATAAAGTTTCCTGCTTTGAGGACTAGGTGCTTGTCAATGATATAGGGCTCCCAGGGCCATCGGAATTCTGTCCTCTGCATCTTCTTGATGTGAACATGACCACACTTCTGAGTGGGGTCATCACTGTTACATATATCTATTCATGGAGTACCTCATATAGTCTTGAACATGTCATTGGGTTTTTCTCAATTTGCTACCTACTATGTTTTTATATACTGATTCAAGGGTAAAGAACCACACCACTGTCTCTGTCATGAACAACTTGCCCCTTCTCCTGATAAAGCCTTTTAAGTCTATACAATTTTCACTGAGGTCCATTTTACAAGAAAGTCTACAATCATGACTTCCTGTGTGGAAGATTGTTGTAGTTTTTTACATGTACCTCTTTCATTTGGAAAATCTTCCTTATGCTTGCATTAACATCAGAAGTGCATTATCAATAATTATCTTGACTTTAGTATATATTTCTAGTTTCTTATTCACCAGCATTTCCTGATTTCTTGTTCTCCAGTGATTATTGGATCGTTCTTAGGCTTGTTGTTATATATCTATATACTTATTTAAAAAAACTGCAAGTTTTTTTCTATGTTTAAAATGTCTTCATTATATTCTCATAGTTGGATAATTACTTAAATGGGTGTGAATTTCGGAGTTTAGTTTATTTTCATTCAAAATTTGACAGATAATCCTATCTTAGCATTAATTTCGTAAGAAGAAATCCATTGTCAATACAACTTTTATTCTTTAATAGATATATTGTGATTACTCTCTAGAAGTGTATTAGATTTTTTTCATTAGCACTTATAAACTTTACAAAAGTGAATATGTATATTTCTTTTCAAAATATATTGTATTTTGGTTCTTAGCCCTTTCCAATGGAGAAATTAGTATTTGTGCAATTCACATAGTTTTATCAGATTATTACTCCCCACCCATATTTTAAAATTTTCTAACTACGAGCAACAACTAGATATTATAAATCTTCTTTTACTTTTTTGCTTTTCTGTAATAACTTCTATCATTTCTATTTATTAACAAGGTCAAATTAGAGTTTGTTTTCTGGATTACTGAGTTGTTAGTCATTCTGCTATTCTGTTCTTCACTTATTACTTGTAATTTCACTAAACATTTTAATTCTGATAATTGTTAAATTATATAACTGCTTCTATTTTAGACAAGTATTGTTTCTCTTATATTTATAGGAACAGTATTCCCCTGAATCTAATTCAAGGGAGTATACTAATTCAAATTTTTTAAATTTATTTTTTTACATGAATTTTATTTCCCTACTCATTTATTTATATTATTTCTCAAGTACTTTCCTTTTCCTATACTGCCTTTCTTTATATGTCTGGTGATTCTCAATGTTCTTCTGTATGTATGGATTCATATTTACATGCATGCTATTATCAATATAGATGTTGGCTATTAATGTTGCTATCCAGAAAGAGTTAGTAGAGAGGTAGGTAGGTAGGTAGTAACCTATTCAAATGAGTTTTATCTAAGAATTACTCACAAGTTATAGGGTCTCTTTCTCCTCCAGGTCTCTTGTAAATGGGGATTCTGACTATATGGCTCTGTGAATACATAGGCAGGTGGTACCAACAGACTGGATTTCTTTCAGGATAAATGGAGTGGAATAACCCAAGAAATATTGAAACTTTGTCTTACGAAGCACGGTTCTCACCTAAAGACAGAACTTGAGTGTACTTTGCTTTCACGTACTTTGGGTGAAAGTGCTTTGCCCTCACTGCTGCTCTCCTCTTCCAGGTCCCTGTGTGTGCATCTTGAGTGTCTCACATGCTATTCCTCTCCCATTTCCCATCTAATGCAAATCCGAAGATCCCCAAAAAGTGAATGCATCTAGTCATTCATTACATAGCTGTGTTTACTAAGCTTTTCCTGAAGCCGATACCTCAGCAATTTTGCTGTATACACTGAGCCTGTGCTGGCCCAGATCTAGATATCTTTCCATTAATTATCCAGTGACTTGCCCTAAGGCCTGCTCTTCCTTCCAGCTCTTGCTGACTCTGAGGTTGGACTTTTTTTTTTTCCTCCTCATTTTCATTTGGGTTGACCTCTGATACTCACCTCTGTGGCAGCCTGCTCCTACATGAGGGTTTTCTGCCTTCGTCTTCAGGTCACTCCCATAATAACTATTATAAACGACGCGCACACACACACACACACACACGCGCGCGCGCACACACGCGCACACACACACACACACACACACACCTTAACATATATTATTTTCTATAGATATCTCTCTTCTCTATTTTGCGGCACTGCTACAGTTTTGTTTCTGTATCTATTGCATTTCAATGTGATTTAAAGAATCAAAGGCAGCAAATGTAACCATCAGGTTACCATTGTGGACCAGAAGTCTGCCCGTTGCCATGCAGTTATAACAACAAATTTTGAATATTAATTTATGCTTACTATTTTGTAGGCAATATGATTACTAACAAAAAAGAAGGGAATTTATCTTATTAAAATTGGGTTGCTTGTTTCCTTGAGGCTATCTTTTTGCTATTCCCTATTTAGTATTCTCAATCCTCCAACTAGTGGAAAAACTTGAAATCAGTTCAGGATATTATTTTATAAAGGATGATGTTTATTTACCAGCATACCAAAATCTTGGTAGTTACATTGCGCTCAAATTCTGCTAGACCTGATTTTCATCCTGATTCTATCACTCATGAGGTTCGTGACCATGGAGAAATAACGTCTTTTTCCTTATAGTAGCTCCCTGCAAGTGTTATCATGAACAACAAATTCAGCAGTGCCTGGAAACCACTTGGTTGATAGTATGTTCTCCATGGTTCTACATATTGCTATTGTAGTAATGTAAGAAATGGATTTGAATGACAATTAAATCATGCCAAAACCTGGACTTTTATTTTATTTTAAATATTTATTTATTTATTTATTTAGAGAGGCAGAAAAAAAGAGGAAAAGAGAGAGAACCCCAAGCAACCTCTGCCAGTGCAGAGCTTGAAGGGGGGCTCAAGCTCATGAACTGCAAAATCATGACCTGAGTCAAAATCAAGTGTCAGACACTTAACTGACCTAGCCACCCAGGTGCACCCAAAACCTGGACTTTTAAATGTAGAAATGGAATATTTGTACTTTCGAAAATAATTACCAGAAACCAAATAGCACTTTTAAGATACCCAGTTCTATCTTAAAAAGACAACAACTCAATAGATGTAACACTTAGGCAGAATTTCTCTGTTTGCAAATGGATATATCCTTAGGTATGCAATATCTAATTATCTTCCCCGTGATCTGATATTGCTTCTATGATTTTATTATAGATTTGAAGTGCCCTGGATAGGCTCCAGACCCATGTATATACTTCTCACAACCCAGGCCTCTGCTTCTGTGCAGTCCCTCCCCCACTGCACTGGGTTCAACAACACTAATCCCACTGTGCTTTTGATGATAACTACAAACTGCCTGGTACTATTTAAATTAGAATTACTCAGTATTTCTATTTATTTCCTCAGCTCCTATTCCAAGCCAGAAACCTATTATCAGAATGCCCAAGTAGCATTTTAGAATTAAATAATATGTATTTTATTTTTATATGAAACTACTGCAGACTGCAATTTTCAATAGTGAAGAAATACTGCAATCTCTTGTATATGCATTTTTATATAAATATTTCTTTCCCACAGAAACACATCATTAAGGTATTTGTCCTACATATAGTGACATTAAAAAATAGAATTATGCCTAGAAAAGTTTCAGTGTTATTCAGAAGCCTGCCTTCCAAGCATATTAGCTCTTCTTTGAAGATCGTATTTAAAGGTCTTCAGTATAGTAAATGAGCTTACTGTTAAACAAAAAGAAGGGGGGGCCCTAGGGAGGGAAGAAAGCAGAAATGGCAATTTTTTCCAGTTTACTATATTAGGCAGATATATACATGAATCAGTTTAAATAAATGTCTGCCTGTCTTATATTCAAGCATATCTCGTGTTAGAAATTGTATGGTCTCCCTAGGTAATCTACTCCATTATTTTATTTTGCAAACTTTTCCATAAATTGAGCTTAGGGTAGCAATCGGTATTTCACTTAACCAACAATGGCTTATTTTTCTTTTCATTTAACAGGCATTTCATTGAAATTGCATATTGACACTCAAACTAATATTTTATATTCTAAAATGGTGCCTTGAGGGCTGTTTAAATAGTTTTCAAAAACATTGCTTTGGTTAATCTTCTTGTTGACATTTGTGGAATTCACTCTTGCTGTATTTTTTAGAAAATGAAATGCATCTTTTAATGCTGAAAATATGGTTTTAGTAACATTCACATATCCTTGTAGTTGAAGATTGCTCTCACTGGGCATTATAAACACAACTCATAGGTTAGTATTAGAACTTGTCACTTCCATTCTTCAGCCAGCCCAGAAAAAAAAACAGTCTCTGAAACTGGTCTGAATAAAATTATTTCATTTCTTTCAGGGGGCTACATAAATAATAAAGCCAAATACCTTGGTTTGGCATGTGAAGTGCTCTGTGAACTGACCCTGGTTCATCTTTCAAGCTTGTCCAACAGCAGACCCCACCTCATTTGTTTGATCAAGCAGCAGCAAATTCTTTTCGGAATACTAAATGCATACAAATAAATAGCTCATTCATGCTACTTCCTATGCATATGATGCCCTGCATGTGCACCCCCTTCCTCTTGCTAACTACAGTTACTTGGATGTGAAGGCTGAATGCACATAGCGCTTTCATGAAAAGCTCTCCAACATCCATTTCCTTCTGACTTGATCAGATACCCCTGCTCTGCATCCATAATGCCAACACTATTTTTTCTCTTACACTTATATCCCTCATGGACTCTAAGTCCTTTTAAAATAAGGCTATGTCATAGTTATTGTTTTACTTCTAAATGATACAACAATGCTTGGTGTGCATTAAGGACCTAATGTAAGTGTATTAAACTATGAACCGAAGTTCCTTTAATACACAACTGCATTGATTGCCAGAGTAAGCACTGTATAAAGCATTTGTACACCAGGCCTGATCCTACCAGTAAAAGCTTACAGCAGAAATCCCACCCCAATGAGGACAGTGAGGTTTCTGAAAACCCTTTGACAAGAAAAGGCAATAAGGCAAACTTTAACAAATTACGATGAGAGATTTCCAGTAAACATATGAAACTTTGGGAAGTGTTTTCTATGTTTTCGAAAACTGCACAGTTACAATTCTGTAAATAGGTAACAGTATCCTGTATTTGCCATCTGTACTGGTTGTATTAAATGCTAATTATTTCTTTAGTTCAGTTCACCTTTATAGGGATGCTTAGGCTCACAGAGTATGACAGAAACAACGACAGATTTCATACCTTCTCCTTTCCTACCAAATCCCAGAGAAGAAATGAAGGGAAGCTCAAGGCAGAGAGTCATAGGTTCTAGCTGCTGTTGGTAGATGGCTAAATGCCAGAGAAGAAGGAACAAGAGTATAGCTTAGAGGACAACAGGTCATTACATTGCTGAGCAGGTTGCAGTGATCCAGAAGAGAGCTAGAACTTTCTTCAGGCCCATACTAGCAATGTGGGGAGAGAGCACTTCCTGTGGCCACAAATGGTTCCTGGGACCAACAGTCCCACCTATCACCTGCCGCTAGGACAAATGGGTATAATTCTTAATGGGAGTGGCCAAGTTCAAGGCAGAGACTATGCCAAATCCTATGTATTTCAGCTCTTTTCCTTCCAGGTGTATCAGGGTCTAGGTGTTTAATTCCTCCTTTGATTTTTTTTTCTCCTAAATCTCCATTCTAAGCTATTTACTTCTTCCCCACTATTTTTTCCTTATCTTTTCTAACTCCATTTCCAGGCCTCTGCTCCTGATAATTACTAACAGGAGAGACTCGAAGTTGACTGCCCTTTAAATTGCACCAAAAAATATGTGCACAAGTATGAGTACATCAGAATTTTTGTAAGAGGAAGTTTTAAGTAGTTCAGAATTATTAGAAACAAATATTCTATATTCTAATGGATTTTGAATACACATGCTTGAAATGGCAAAAGGTAATTTAGGAAGAAGCTTCAAACACTGTTCATCGTGATTATTACCATAAAGGCAAACTTGGTAACCTACCGTTGGAAAAGAGAGAAAAGTTCTATTTTTCTATTTGTACATTCTGAATTTTGTCACTTTTGCTTGTATTATCTATGCAAATACAAATACTCTTTTTCAAATGACTATGGACTCTTTCAGAATTTCAGGTTGGTACTAATGCACCATTGGCAATAATTTCCTATTTTCAACCTCATGACCAAATGAGATTAAAAAGGTCCCAAATAAAAACAGGAAGAAGAATGAAATCAGGTTGAGTATCTGAAGGAAAGAGGACAATAAACTGCCTTATTCTGTTTCTACATAGCCTAACCTGTTCTTCAAATTAACCATCCCCTGAAAAGCCTTCCACAAGTAACCTGAATTTTTTCCCCAAGCTTGCATTCTTGTAACACCAGTGAAGTAAGTTAGTTCAATTGCCCTTTGCACTTAGCTTTGGTTGAATTTCTGTGGCCCAATAGCTAGGTAATAGATGTCTAGCCAATTCAGCCTCTTGTGGATTAATAGCTGTAGATTTTAGGAGAAATTAGTGAGAAAAGACGCATTTTGTTGAAGTAGAGATCTAAATAAAAAGCAGCTCACGCTACCTATTAACACAGCATTTCTGTGACCTCCCAGTTATAACCATGTTTATAATTAGGCTTACATAACACAACCATCTAATCAGAATGGATTTCTACAAAACAATTTTAGGTCAATATTAGGGTATGGTGTGACAGCTAGCTAGATTTTCCAAAATTTCCAGTTATTTCCAAAAAAAAAAAAATACTAGCAATTGAGTCTTTATCATTTGAAGATAATGCAGCATTACTTGTAAGTCAAAGACAATATGTTTACAAAGATGTCCAAACTGATTTTTTTACTATTAACGTTGCTGGTTTGTGCTTGTGGTCTGATTTTCTCTTTCCCAAAAGCATGTATGGTGTGGAGTTGGGTATGGATAAAACAAAAAGGATGGAATAGTGCCTTTTCTCAGCGGTCAAAAGTTCACTTTCAAGAGTCGCTCCACATTCAATTAGTGACCTTTGATAGGCTGAGAAAACTTAAGTACTGCTCCTTAAAGTTTTGAAACTCTGGCATAAAATGTGAAAACAAATAGGTTTGCAGGTGTCATTCATTTTTTACTTCTGAACATATTGCCCTTCAAAAGTTCTGTTAATATCAACGTAAGTTCTGGGAGTCCAGGAGAAAATATGAGCCTAGGAGAACACAGACAATGTAGTGTAGTGAAAAGTACACGGGGTTAGTCTCTCACGTATTAGCTGTATGACCTTGAACAAGACTGTTAAATGTTCTAAATCGTAATGTCTTTATCCTTAAAATGAGAATACTCAACATACTTGCTTTTTTCTGCCTCATGCCATTGATGCTAGGCTCAAAGGAAGTGGCCTATGTAAAAATCCTAAACATCAATAAAAGCTATCCAAATGTTAATTGTTATTATCACTAGCATAACTATCACATGAGACTATTTTAGGGGCTGGATGAAACAGTAATTTGAGTAAAACAACAGCTTTGTGTGATGGAAAATAAAAGTAGCTAAAATCAGGATTAGCAAAACTCTAACTGATCTTTGAGTAATTAGGATTAGCCCTGAAGAGTTATGATTAGCTAAAGTCTGATTGTAAATGAAGTACCGAGGCCAGAACCTTATTTTCAACATACCACGTGGAATATATTATTTAGAATTTCTGAGTATTATCCTATTAAAATTAATTATTCTATGTCAATAATTCTATTGATATATTCAGAAGGTCCTTTGCTCCTCAAGAAAATACGTCCTAAAATGATTAACAACACAGATTAAAGTTGATAAAAGGAAACAATAGGTTTACTATACGCACATTTGTCTATTTTAATATGGTCAAAGAGCAATTCCTTTGATTTAGTGGAGAATTGTTCTCTACATTGTAATTACTACACTGTAATTTATGTTTTTTTAAAATTATTTTTAGTTTTATTTTATTTGAGAGAGCGAGAGAGAGAGAGAGAGAGACAGAGAGCGAGAGAGAGTGTGTGTGTGTGTGTGTGTGTGTGTGTGTGTGTGTGTGTGCGCGCGCGTGCGCGCATGTGTGTGCGTGCGCGAGCACGCAAGCACGAGTCGGGAAAGAGCAAAGGGAGAGGGAAAGAGAATATCAAGCAGACTCCATGCTCAGCACCAAGCCCAACATACAGGCTCAATCCCAGGACTCTGGAATCATGACCCAAGTCGAAATCATGAGTTGGGGGCTCAACTGACTGAGCCACCCAAGCATCCCTACATCGTAATTTTTATCTTACACAGAAAAGCGACAGACATTACGTTGTTAAAGGTTTTAAATTAAGCAAAGTGCATAACGTTATCCTCCTAAGTATTAAACAGAATCGTCCAGGAGCCTGGGAAATGTTGGTATATGGATGGGACCGTAAGCAAAATGCTGACTGTCCCCTTGGTGATTGAACCAGGGATCCACATCAGTTGCCAGATTGTTAGCAACGACACAGTAGAAAGAGAAAGAACATATGTGCTGCAGGGAACCTCAGTACATTAGGTATTTTTCTTTCCACTTATCTCTAATATAGACACCTTCGGTAGCTGCAAAATTAGCTTGTGTCTAGGAAAAATATTTTAATAGTCAATTCATTTCAATTTATGTGTGTATAACAAGCAAACTTTTCATTTACTTTTGATTTTCAGATATATACATTATAGAGAAGCAGAACTTAACTTCTTTAAAATGAGAAGTAACAGTTTATGAAATAGTGATTTTAAAATTTGAATCTGGAAAGGAATGATTAGTTGGGGAATTTAGGATTATAAAACTATTTCCTCACCTTCATAAGGGATAGGTTTAAAATTAACCGTGATGTGAGATTTAAGATTGATAATATCTTCTTATTTATTCCCTTCACCTCACTGTTTCTCATAAATTACAGAAATAAATTTTCTTAAAAGAGGTAAAGCAAGTAGCATTTATGTGATAATAAAAATTTCTGATATCAGATACAGTTCTGAGATTTCACAAACATTTTTGGTAAGGAAAAGCTGTATCTTGTTATATTATTAAATCTGCTTTAATTGGAATTTGTGACAGAAAGAGAAGTGATTTATTTTCTACCTGGAATTTTCTGTCTGGAAATGTTAATAATAATGTTTTTAGTAATGGATGAAATTCATTTGAAATTGAAAAATTCATAATTTTATTTCTCTATAAATTTTGATACGTTTGTTTTTTCTGGGAATTCTGTCCTTGTGTCAAACTTTCACATTTATTGCCTTAAAACTCTAACAGTGGGTACCAACAGCTCAAATAAATGACAATCGCCTTGGATTTTTTTTTTTTTTTCTCAACGTTTTTATTTTATTTTTGGGACAGAGAGAGACAGAGCATGAACGGGGGAGGGGCAGAGAGAGAGGGAGACACAGAATGGGAAACAGGCTCCAGGCTCCGAGCCATCAGCCCAGAGCCTGACGCGGGGCTCGAACTCCCGGACCGCGAGATCGTGACCTGGCTGAAGTCGGACGCTTAACCGACTGCGCCACCCAGGCACCCAAATCGCCTTGGATTTTAATGGCTCTCACAGATGAGAGAGGAGGAGGGAAATCAGAATAAAAATCTTTCCAGAAACTTGGTATTCTTGAACAGTTTGGTTGCATGACAGGGGGAATTCACTATTTCTGGCCTGGACTCTAATAAAATGTTTCCCCTGATCATATGCAATCCCTGGGCCATTCTGTTGTCAGTTAAATTAATTTAGATTTGCATTTTTACACTATTTTTAATCCAGGAAACTGCTACCTCAAGAAATTAACATAGAAAATAGCCTTGACCTATGGCCACTGGAGCAATTAACAAAAGAAAAAGTCTTATGCCCTCCTGTAAAATCAGCTTATAAAATGAACATAATTTGAGTTAGTACAGTGACTGAAGAATCAAAATTGATTTATCAATTAACAGATATTTACTGAGCATTTTAATCATTTTTTCACCTGGTAACTAAATTAATCAAAAACATTAGACATAATTCCCACGTTCTTAGATCTTAGAGCCAGGATAGCAAGATTTTGAAGAATGTGATACATGGAAGCATATTATGGACAGATGTAAGCTAATAAAAAATTGTAGTTCATTTCAAGAAATTTTTTGGGATAAATTCAAAGAGTATTTCAAACAGAAGTAAAATGATGTTCAGAGGTTTCAAACTAGAAGAGATCATGGCTCAAAGTGTTAGAAAATATCTAGTGGAACTTCAGTAGAGATACAAATTGGGAGAGTGGCACGAGATAAAGCTGAAGAGGTGGGCAGGGGCAAAACCATGCAGGGATTTGAGGCTCAAAAAAAAACTTGTTTTAGCTAAAATTGTTCAAATTTAATATTGCTCAGTTTGTATTATTTCTTTATTCAAAGACTTTATGATTTGAAAAAAAACAACAGTGAAAATATGCAGGCATAGAGAAACATGTGTTGGGGAGGTAAAATAATGGTTACAATCAATTTTCAAAGTTATTACTTTATATTAAGTCTATGCTTTTGAACACCACGCTGTCAGAGTCCAAGATAAATCTGAGTAAGAGTATGACCGTGCACTGAGTTACTAAGTTATTACCATATATATGAGTGTGTGTGTCTATGTCTGCATAAAACCACCTCTTCATCATTGTATATCAACAAACTTGGGTTGTGCTTATGGTGTGATAGTTAATGATCGCATATGAGTGAGACTCAAGAGTCCCAGCCACTCGGTGTTGTCCTTTGGAACTACTCCTACTGCTGTTGCTGCTGCTGTGGCCACTAGTACACTCAGGGAACAGCTAAAATAAGACAAGACAAAGCAAAGAGAAAAGCTATCTTACCAGCCAGAATAATCTCTTAGTCCTCTCCTAGCAGGTAATGACCCATCTTTCTTTGGACACGATCCATTTTTTCCCCATTCTCCATCACTTTGCTGAGGGAAAGTTCTGTGCCCTGTGCTCTCAGATATAAGAAATAACCCTTATTCAGCCTAAGCCCTAAACACCCCTCAAATCTCCTGAGTGTCCTGATGGAGTCATCTGGCATTAGGCTCCTTCTTATACTTTTATAACTCCTGTGAATCACTTAGGCCACTTTAAATTTCTGACTGTAAGAAAGACTGGAAGGTCTCCAGATATCAACCTTGGCTACTTCTTGCCATTCCTAAGAGAAAGTTCTGTTATTTCTCAGCTTCCTTCAAGGAAAACCAACCAGAAAACTTGACATGTACTGGACATAACCCTTACTTTGAGGTGTGAGAGTCACGGAAGTTCTAGGGGTCCAAAGAATGTCTTTGTTATAATACTATTTACATTAGTTACTATTACATTAATCACTATTAACCCAAATCCCTTTTATGATAAGTCACAAGTGGCTTTTTATCTTTCAATTCAGCACTTAACCTAACTCAGTTTATTAGTCATTAGGTGAATATTAAGAGGAAGGGCATCTGCTCTATGCCCAACACACTGCCCCGTGCTTTAAGGGAATTCCTTTAAAATTAAGCAGCTAGTTATATGAATGTTCATAGAATGCACACATCCATGAGTGACTTCCTCCAAAGAATCACTTCAAGATGTAATACTTATTCTGACAATACTATTTTAAAAATATTCCAAACCATTCAGCTGGAGATACTTTTAGACTCAATTTACAGGTCACGAAAAATGCAATCTCATGTTTGCATAGGTATAGTTAATATAGAGGACTAGGTGAAAAGATGGTAAGTCCTGCCATAGTTTAGAGTAGGAAGAAATCATTTCAGTAGGGATCAGCCAAAGAATGCCAGGGCATCTGTTCTATACAAAGCAACCTGCTCAGTGCTTTAAAGGAATATCTGTAAATAATTTGCTGATTGTACAAATGTTAACCATATATATATATATATATATATATATATATATATATATATATATCCCTGAGTTATTTTCTGCACAGAAGCACCTTGAAAGCAATATAAGGATACTACGATTGCTAAAATATTCTTTTTTAAAATTTTTTTAACGTTTATTTTTTGAGACAGAGAGAGACAGAGCATGAACGGGGGAGGGTCAGAGAGAGGGAGACACAGAATCGGAAGCAGGCTCCAGGCTCCGAGCCATCAGCCCAGAGCCCGACACAGGGCTCGAACTCACGGACCGCGAGATCTGAGTCCTGATCTGTCACAGGATCTGTGACCTGAGTCGAAGTCAGATGTTTAACCGACTGAGCCACCCAGGTGCCCCATATTCTTTTTTTTTTTAAATAAAATTTATTGTCAAGTTAGCTAACATACAGTATATACAGTGTGCTCTTGGCTGCAGGAGTAGATTCCCATGATTCATCACTTACACAAAATACCAAGTGCTCATCCCAACAAGTACCCTTCTCAATGCCCAGCACCCATTTCCTCTCCCCACCCCGTCTCCCCGCATCAACCCTCAGTCTGTTCTCTATATTTGTCTCTTATGGTTTGCCTTCCTCTTTGAAACTATTTTTCCCCTTCCCATCCCCAATGGTCTTAAGTTTCTCAAAATTCCACATGAGTGAAAACATATGATATCTGTCTTTCTCTGACTTATTTCACTTAACATAATACCCTTCAGTTCCATCCATGTTGTTGCAAATGGCAAGATTTCATTTTTTCATTGCCAAGTAGTATTCCACTATATATATAAACCACATATGTATCCATTCATCAGTTGATGGACATTTGGGCTCTTTCCATAATCTGGCTATTGTTAATAGTGCTGCTATAAATATTGGGGTACATGTGCTCCTAAAATTATCACTCCCGTATCCTTTGGATAATTCCTAGTAGTGCTATTGCTGGGTCATAGGGGTAGTTCTATTTTTAATTTTTTGAGGAACCTCCACAGTTTTCCAGAGTGGCTGCACCAGTTTGCATTCCCACCAACAGTGCAAGAGGGTTCCCATTTCTCCACATCCTCGCCAACATCTGTTGTTTCCTGAGTTGTTCATTTTAGCCACTCTGACCGGTATGAAGTGGTATCTCAATGTGGTTTTGATTTGTATTACCCTGATGATGAGTGATGTTGAGCATCTTTTCATGTGTCTTTTGGCCATCTGGATGTCTTCTTTGGAGAAGTGTCTATTCATGTCTTCTGCCCATTTCTTCCCTGGATTATTTGTTTTTTGGGTGTTGAATTTAGTAAATTCTTCATAGATTTTGGATACCAACCCTTTATCCAATATGTAATTTGCAAATGTCTTCTTCCATTCCATTGGTTGCCTTTTAGTTTTGCTCGTGGTTTCCTTTGCAGTGCAGAAGCTTTTTATCTTGATGAAGTCCCAATAGTTCAATTTTGCTTTTATTTCCCTTGCCTTCAGAGACATGTCAAATAAGAAGTTGCTGCGGTTGAGGTCAAAGTTGCTGTTGCCTGTTTTCTACTCTAGTGTTTTGATGGTTTTCTGTCTCACATTTATGTCTTTCATCCATTTTTTGTTTATTTTTGTGTACGGTGTAAGATATTTGTCCTATTTCATTCTTCTGCATGTTGCTGTCCAATTCTCCCAGCACCATTCACTAAAGAGACTTTTTTTTTCCATTGGATACTCTTTCCTGCTTTTTCAAAGATTAGTTGGCAATACATTTATGGGTCCACTTCTGAGTTCTCTATTCTATTCCATTGGCCTGTGTGTCTGTCAATACCATACTGTCTTGATGATTACAGCTTTGTTGTAGAGGTTAAAGTCTAGGATTGTGATGGCTGTTGCTTTGGTTTTCTTTTGTAACCTTACTTTCGCTATTCGGGGTCTTTTGTGGTTCCATTAAATTTTTAGGATTGTTTGTTCTAGCTCTGAGAAGAATACTGATGCAATTTTGATTAGGATTGCATTGAATGTGTAGATTGCGGTGGGTAGTATTGACATATTAACAATATTTGTTCTTCCAATCCGTGAGCATGGAATGTTTTTCCATTTCTTTGTGTCATCTTCAATATCTTTCATAAGTTTTCTATAGTTTTCAGCATACAGATCTTTTACATCTTGGGTTAGGTTTATTCCTAGGTATTTTATGGTTCTTGGTGCAATTATAAATGGAATCAGTTTCTTGGTTTCTCTTTCTGTTGCTTCATTTTTGGTGTATAGAAATGCAACTAATTTCTGTACATTGATTTTTTATCTACAAATTTGATGAATTCATGTATCAGTTTTAACAGCTTTTTGGTGGAGTCTGTCGAGTTTTCCATGTAGAGTATCATGTCACCTGTGAAAAGTGAATGTTTGACTTCCTCTTTGCCAATTTGGATGCCTTTTATTTCATTTTGTTGTTTGATTGCTGAGGATAGGACTTCCAATACTATGTGAAACAACAGTGGTAAGAGTGGACATCCCTGTCATGTTCCTGATCTCAGGGGGAAAGCTCTGTTTTTTCCCATTGAGGATAACATTAGCTGTGAGCTTTTCCTATATGGCTTTTATGATGTTAAGGTATGTTCCTTCTATCCTGACTTTCTTGGCAGTTTTTTTTTTTTAAGAAAGGATGCTGTATATTGTCAAAAGCTTTTTTTGTATCTATTGACAGAATCACATGGTTCTTATCCTTTCTTCTATTACTGTGATGTATCACACTGACTGATTTGTGAATATTGAGCCAGCCCTGCAACCCAGGAATAAATCCCACTTGATCATGGTGAATAATTCTTTTAATATACTGTTGAATTCGATTTGCTAGTATCTTTTTGTGAATTTTTGCATCCATGTTCATCAGGGATATTGGCCTGTAATTCTCCCTTTTGGTGGGGTCTCTGTCTGGTTTGGGAATCAAGGTAATGCTAGCTTCATAGAATGAGTCTAGAAGCTTTCCTTCCATTTCTATTTCTTGGAACAGCTTGAGAAGTATAGGTATAAACTCTGCTTTAAATGTCTGGTAGAATTCCCCTGGGAAGCCATCTGGCCCAGGACTATTATGTGTTGGGATATTTTTGATAACTGATTCAATTTCTTCACTGGTTATGGGTCTGTTCAAATTTTCTGTTTCTTCCCATTTGAGTTTTGGTAGTGTGTGGGTACCTAGGAATTTGTCCATTTCTTCCAGGTTCTATTTGGTATATAATTTTTGTGTGTTGGCATATAATTTTTCATACTATTTTCTAATAATTGTTTGTGTTTCTGTGGTGTTGGTTGTGATCTCTCCTCTTTCATTTGTGATTTTATCTATTTGGGTTCTCTCTCTTTTTGAGAAGTCTGGCTAGAGGTTTTCAATTTTGTTTATTCTTTAAAAAAAAAACCCAGCTCTTAGATTCATTGATCTGTTCTACTGTTTTATTTTTATTTTTTGTATTCTATATTGTTTATTTCTGCTCTAATCTTTATTATTTATATTCTTCTGCTGGCTTTGGGCTTTCTTTACTCTTCTGCTTTTAGTTCCTTTAGGTGTGAGGTTAGGTTTTGTATTTCAGATTTTTCTTGCTTCTTGGGGTAGGCCTGGATTGCAGTGTGTTTTCCTATTATGACTGCCTTTGCTTTATCCCAAAGGGTTTGGACTGCCATGTTTTCATTTTCATTTGTGTGTATATATATATATATATATATATATATATATATATATATTTAATTTCTTATTTAATTCCCTGGTTGACCCATTCATTAATTCTCTATGCCTCCTGGATTTAGATGTCTGCTTCCTTCCCCAGATTAGGGAAGTTCTCAGCTATAACCTGTCCAAGTAAACCTTCTGCCCCTTTCTCTCTTCTTCCAGAACTGCTATGATACAGATATTATTGTTTCACTGAATTACTTAGTTCTCTAATTCTCCCCTCGTGATCTAGTATTTTCTGATCTTTTTTCAGCTTCATTATTTTCCATGATTTTATCTTCTATTTCACTTATTCCATTTCCTCCATCCTTGTTGTCACTGCATCTAGTTTATTTTGCCTGTCATTTACAATATTTCTTAATTTGTCATGAATATTTCTTAGTTACTTGATCTCTGCAGCAATAGATTCTCTGTGTTCTATGCTTTTTTCAAGCCCAGCTATTAATTTAAATTCTTGATCAGATATATTGTTTATATCTGTTTTGAGCTGTTCTGTAGCTGTCATTTCTTCTGATAATCTCTTTGAGAAGTCTTCTGTTTCATCATTTTGGCTAGTTTTCTGTCCTTTATGCACCTTAATAGCTTGTTATGTGTCCTACACCTGCGAGCACTACTATATTAAAAAGGGGTCATACATTGTCCAGGGCATGGACCTTCAGGATGTATTTTTGGAATGTGTTTCCTGCTCTCTGTTGTTGTGACTCGGGCTGCTTTATCTCCCTACTTATAGTGGTGGTTTGGACCTTACACCAGGTGTTCTTTGTTCATTCATTAACCCTGGAACGATTTAAAAAGAAGGTGGTGGTGAAAGGAGCCTTATGCCTTGCAAAGAGAGAAATGACAGGGGACAGGAAAAAGAAAAGAAAAAAAGAATTGATCAGGCAGAGGATCAGAAAAACTATAGGCTTGATCCAGAGAGAGAGAGAGAGAGAGAGAGAGAGAGAGAGAGAGAGAGAGAGAGAGAGGAGAGGAAAATAAAGAAGGAGGAGATACAGAGGAGGTTTAAAAAGAATAGATTACAAATGTCTGCTTAAACCAACAACTAGAATGGAGAAGGGAAGAAATAAGAGAAAGAAAATGTGAAATCACTGGATCGATATCTGATGGTGTCTTGCAACTGGTGACTGTGCTGGTCTGGAGAAGGGGCTGTTTGGTTAAGTCAGTATCAATCACAGTTACCAGGCATGGAGGGGCGTGGTTTGGTATAGGCAGGTCCTGCCTCCACGATGGGCCTGCAGTCTGTTCCCTGAAGCCCCACCTTGTCGGTGGTGGGGAGAAAAATGGCAACACTCCAGTCTCTCCTCCCTGGACCAGATGTCCCAGACCACTCTCTCTGTTCAGGCCATCCTCACAGTGCCACACAGGTTCAAGTGGGCCAGTTTGTCCTGCTCCATAATCTCCCACACCTCCCAGGCACTTGGCTGGGATTTAATCCCTGATGTCTCCAAGGATCACACTCCATGTGCCCCAGTTCTAGGATAGTGCCACTCCACCAGCCAGCCAACAAAGGGCTTCTGGCTGGCAGGTGCCTACAGGATCTTTTGTTCTTGGAGCGGATATATGCCTTCCTCCCACAGCACTCAACGGAGAGGACTGCTTTCTTTGACTGCACCTCTGAGCTTGCTGCAAAGTCCAGGGCTGGCTCCCCATCCCCATCAGGTGCATGTACAGGGTGGCAGGCCCCAGTCCAGAGAGAGACCTGCAGCACTGAATTGCATTAGAAATTGGTTCTTTCTCTGTTTTTTCCATACCCCGGTTCATGGTTTCTCTCTTGTCCAAATACAGTCCTATAATTCCATAGATTCTCTTTCTCTTCCTTTTGTCTCCCCACTGAAGGAGATCCCTCTCCTCGGTCCCTATGCCACCCATTTTATCTCTCCCAATTCACAATCATGTACCTATGGCACAACAAGTTGTCGCCATGGGTCCCTGGAGATGTTTCTGTCACTCAGTAGCCCAGATTCCTGAATTCGATTCTTCTGGCCTCAATACTGCTGTGTTTGAGGGATGAGGGAACTTCAGGTCCCCCTACTTCTTCATCATCTTGACTCCTCCTGATTGCTAAAATATTCTTAAACTATCTATTTGAACTTGTCTTTAGATATGGATTAATAGCACATGAAAGACTTAATCTCATTTTGCTTGGTTATGGCTAATACAGCATACTAGTGAAAAAATAAGTTCTTCTGTAGTTTGGAATGGAATTTCATTTAAGACTGGCCAAGAAATGACCCATGAAAGAAGATTTAAACTGGACCTTGAATACAAGCAGTGTTTGTAGATGTATGGATAGATGGAAATGGCATCCTATATGTAAACAACTATGGAAACAAAGGCATCAATACAGGACAACACAGTGCTGTTTCTGCAAGAGTTAATAGATGTAGCTGGAAAAAAAAATGTGTAGGGAGCAGACTGAGAAACCAAATAAGGGTGGTAGTTTGTACCAAATTATGGAGAGCTCTGGGAATGCATAGCCCTGAATTACTTTCCAAAACTATTTTTATGATTGTGCTATTAACCTTCCCATTAACAGTTAGGTGGGATTCATTGTTTGGCAATATTTCAGTCCTGATAGTGCTTTCATTAGCTAGTATAAGCAAGGTGCTTATTAACGATTTCTCATTTCCTACAGCACTTCTATTTTGTCAGATATTTATCGCTAAAACTATTTGATGAAGACCCTATTACTTTTGGAAAATCAATAGAAGTATGAATAACAAGTGGCCCACTTCATTAAAATGCTTAGTGAAAAATACAGCCTATTTTTTCCAAGAGTGATGCATGAAAGACAGTTGTGCAGATTATGCAAGTGGGCAAAGACAAACCTCTTTTTCACCAAAGCCAGAGGTGTTGGACCTTTCTTCCAGTTTAACCTCATTTTTAAATTCACAATTGGGTGAGTTCTTTATGTTATTCTCCTGGTTTTATGTTGTTCAGTATATTTCCTTGTCTTGATTCTTAATCCATTAACTTGTCCTCGAGCCTCAACATCTGCCACCTATACCATTATGTTTGTCACCAAGGCATTGCTTAGGGCAGGTTATAATGCAGACAGAGATTGCCTTCATCTGGAAAATTCCCTTTGTGAGTACTTTTCAAACGTATTTGAATGTTCAGTGCCTTCCTCATTCCTGATCATTCATTTATGTCCATGACCTCAGGTGAAACTATTATGATACTTGTGCTAAGCGTTATGAACAATTGGACAGGATAGTTATGGGACTTTCTAAACGAAATAACAAATCCAAGCTAGAAATCATTAGGGAAGGATTCTTAGTGGAAAGGAAACCTGAGGTTAGTCTGAATGATAATGTGGGACTACCCAGGAAAAACGTAGTGGTAAATAAATGCTGTCATAAAGCATGAGATGCACAAGGGTTCACAGGAGAAAGAAGTGAGGTTTGGAGGGAACAGCAGATAAACGTGACAGAGATGGCATATAGGCGGTCAGTCCGGGATGGAGGTGGGAATCAAGGCTGGCAAAGTGGTCAGGGGCTGGGAAGGCAAGTTCCCACATGCCACAGCATAGATGTGAGCCTTCATCCAGAAGGTGGAAAGGTGCCAACAGTGAATTTTAAGCAGGAGTATTATACAAACGATACAAAGTTTAAGGAAGATTTTTTAGCTGCAGTGTAGAAAATGGGTTAGAGGTGCTAAAGATTGGAGATAAGGAATTCAGCTAAGAAGGTATTTTAATATTCTGAATGAGAGATTGTGGAGGCCTGGTTTGGAAACATGGTAGAGGGAATGAAAGGGGAAAGATCTAGCAATATCGCAGGAGTAAAATCAACATTTTGTGCTTAACTGGATGTGAGGAATGAGTGAACATAACATTTATTCTCTGAGGATTAAAAAAGCATAAATATATAATGCTTCTTGTGAGCTAGTAGTCAAAAATATTAGTTAGGATTTTAATTCTGTCTATACCATGATGTTCTGTCCATTACAGGAACAGAATTTCTTGTAACTGTACAAAACTGACTTCTTAGTCTGAAGTGTTTCTAGCACATATTTTAAAAAGAATTTTCACTATAGATATAGTTTGCTAAATTCCTAATGTCAGCTAATTGTTTTTAACCAGGTATTATCGGCCTGGCAATGGCTTCTCTTTTGAGTTGTGTAGCTTGAGACCATTCTTTCTCTCCCTTTCTCTTTCTCTCTCTCTCATGTCTCTCTCTACCTTCAGCTTATTTTCCAGGTGGTGGTGGTGATGAGAGATTTTATCCTCATTGGATAATAATCCATATCCTATAAGCCTAAGTCCTGGAAACAAGAGTTTCTTTTTCCTTTTTCTCCTTTTAGTCTTGGCCCAACTGGCAAAGCTTCCGTGACCTAAAAGGGGGGTCTGCAGGATAGTTTTAGACAGCATACATGAGCTGCATCTTCTACTGAGACAAGATTTCATCAGCTTTAGGGAGTCTACGAAAAAAAAATTTAATTTTAAATGGGTTTTAAATGTCCTCGCCCTTTTCTTCTTTTAAAATCAACATTTTCTGCTTTTTGTCTTTGTTTTTAAGTGTTAACCCACAAATTGAATACAGCCTGTGCTTGGCAAATGAATATTAAATGCTTTTTCCTGGAAATGTGTTTGCTCATTAAATTTGACAGTCATTGCTTATGTGGTAAATGTTTTCAGTGCCAAGAACTATCTGGCATGGCTACCAGCTACAGGTCCATTATTTTAATTGCCTTTAACCTATAATCAATATTTGCTGCTTTCCATAGAAAGAGACTGCATAGCTAAGCAGTATGAAAAGTGAGTCTATTCTTCTGCACCTTAGTTTCTGCCTTTAGATCTAAAAGATAATATTAAATCCTTCCTCTGAGTACCACTTTCGTTATCAAAACTGTTTGCTATCCCTTATTTTGTGAAATGCTCACATCAGCCAAATCATGTCTATTTGAAAAGAGTTTGAATTTATGGCTATGTGAGATTCAAACTTCTGTTTCATACTAACGCTATCTACATCTTTTTACTTTTGTTATTGGAAGAAGGTTCTGAATTTTAATAGCATTTATTGAGGAATGCATGCTTTCCAGCATAAAATCACCAGGATTTGTTCTGGGAATTTGGAGAACAGCTAAGCCTGCAGGTAAAAATCAAGAGACCCTAATTGGGAGCAGGCAGGGTGCAAAGGCTAGAATTGTGCTTTGATCTTCTAAACATGCAAGTTGACAACGGGAAGCCATTGAAAATTATGAAACTGAGGTGACAGTATGTAAATGGCATTGTAAAAAGATCACTCTAGTGGTAATGTGAAGTGAAAATGAAATTGTGGATTCAGGAAAAGAGGATACATCAGAATACAAACAAATAGTAGTTAAAAAAATTACAGTAATATTATGCATCAGGAATATTATAATTGTGTGTGTGTGTGTGTGTGTGTGTGTGTGTGTGTGTGTGTAGACCTTGGCACATGAATCTTCAATGCAAGATTTTTTATAACAGCAAATATTTGGAAAGAGTCTAAATTGTCAAAAATCAGGGATTGATAAAGCTGCTATAATTCAGTTTTATGAAGTCATTGAATTTTATTTATAAGAAGTATACTTAGTTATATAAATTGGTGATCATGATACATGGTTGACATAAAATAATGTTCATGACACATTAAGTGAAAAGTGCATGTGTATATGATATATTCATATTATATGCAAATAAAGACATCTAGAAGGAAACATGAAACTTATCTGTCTATAACTGGCCAAATTATAGTTTACTTAAATTATCCTTTTATTTAGCTTCATTGTCTAAATTTTTACGGCGAGTGAACATTGTATGCCTAATTTCTCCAAGTGCCCACATGATAAAAGATTATACTGCTACGCTCTGGATGTGGTCACAAAATTTGAGAGAAGAACACAATTTTGGAAGTTAACATTAAATTTTACTGGAACTTTATGACCTTCAGTTTATTTGGATCCCTAATAAATTTCAAGCGATTGACCAATATCGCTACCAATGAAGCCATTCTTTAAACATTAGTTTAATGGGTATCATAACCTTACTTTGTTGGAGAGGAAATGTATGAAGAGAGATGACAGTTTCATAGTCAAGGAACTCATGTGTGGCGAACTTATTATAGTATAGCCTCTAGCCACCTGGCATAATCATACTAGTCAAGGGATATCTACAACCAGCAAAGCATTGAGGTTTTCAGTACAGAGATATTACTGTCTCTTTCTTTTTTTTTTTAATGTCTTTTATTTTTGAGACAGAATGAATGGGGAAGGGGCAGAGACAGAGAGAGACACAGAATCCAAAGCAGGCTTCAGGATCTGAACTGTCAGCAGAGCCTGACATGGGGCTCAAACTCGTGAGATCATGACCTGAGCCAAAGTCAGATGCTTAACTGACTGAGCCACCAGGTGCCCTGATTACTGTCTCATTCCAATTAAACTTTAAATTCCCATTTATTCTAACAACGTGTCTGTAGATAAAATGGAATTAAAATGAATTAAGCAAAAAAAAAATAGATTAAACATCATGTATGCTTAGGATGAAAAAAATTTTTTTTACCGGTCCCAGACAATATGCAGCAACTAATACATTATGATATACATAATTCAAAAAATATTTTTCAGGGGCACCTGAGCGGATCAGTCGGTTAATCTTCTGACTCTTTATCTTGGCTCAGGTCATGAATTCAGGGTTCGTGAGATCGAGCCCTGTGTCAGGCCCCAGCTTCTTGGGATTCTCTCTCTCTCTCTCTCTCTCTCTGCCCCTCCACTGCTTACATGCTCGCTCTCTCTCTCTCTCTCTCTCTCTCTCTCAAAATAAATAAATGAACTTAAAAAATTCACTATCTTGTGCAAGACACTGTGTTAAGTCCTGTAGAGCATACAGAAATTACAAAATGTACTTTGATGTCAAAGGGGTGGCAAACAGTTGAAATGACCTAAGTATTCACAATCAGAAAACAAGTATAACAAGTATAATAACAATAAGAATCATACAGGTCAACTAATTTAATGGAGTAGCAAACAGAACTCTTTAAGTCTTAGATTTTTAGAAGAAACTAAGGACAACACAATAGGTAATGAGTACCTTCCCATCTCAGAGAGGGCCGATATACCCAGGACTTGCCAAGAAATTATGAAACCTATTATTATTAGCCATCATTAACCCCATCATGTTCTTACTGACAAAATGGAACCCATTCTATTAAATGGTTTTCAGCTAAAAGAGAAGTTGCTGTAGTTCATTTGTTTGAGAAACTGAAAGATTAATTTTGCATTTAGCAAGTATGTAATTGGCAATTGATAGCAGTCAAGAAACTGAGAGATCACCTCCTCAATAGTCCTACATCCTAGGTGAGTAAGGGGTAGGAATCTAGACATATACATAATTTTGTTTTTCTTAAGAAAACCTTAATTTCTCATTTTGACTATAGAATGTTTCTTCACAGAGCCAAAATTGAGTGATTGCTGGTTTGAAAACACTGTTTCACTTAGTGGGTATAAAGCTTATAACCATATGCATCAGGTAACTAATTCTTTAAGAGTTTAAGCCATAGGATACATGATGACATCAACAATAAAATTGTTCTTTAATGTTTAAAATAATGATTTGGCAACATGTAGAGTTAGACAATCTGTACACAGCAAGCTTTGTTCTTACCTGTTATAACTATTTCATTATAACAAGTAAACACAAGAATTTGAGAGGCAACTTTTTTATTTTTAGCAGAATGGGATAAAATGCTGCCACTGTGCCTCTAAAACCAAGGCAAGGGAAGTTGAATTATTTAATCAATATTTTCTGACACCTGCATATTTGATGAAATAAATAAAATCCCTACCTCGTTCTTTATACCATCCAAATTATTCAAATGGGTAAAGTATTCCAACATGAAAATAATCCATCAAAATAATGTAAGAAATCTTGCTAGGTTTTAATTTTTAGAAAGCATTCTAAGAATGGGTAAGGCAATAAATTTGAACAGCATAAAAGAGAAAGTTGAAGATACAAATGTTTTAAAGGCTTTTTATGGAACACATAATATATATTGAGTCAAATACGCAGGAAAAAGTTGCTCTCCACCCTCATAGAATACACAGCGCCTGAGGCAGCTCTGAAAGATCCCTACTCATTCTTGTGTACTATCCTCCCTGTAAGTGTGGGCTGGACCCAGTGACTAGTTTCTAACAAATAGAGATTGGCAGAAATGATGGGTGTGGCTTCTGTAATTAGGTTACAAAAAGACTGGCTTTCTCTTTCTCTCTGGCTTTCATGCTGTCCCATCACATGCTGCCCTATCATGTGGGCAATTGGGCAGCTGTGGAGAAGCCCATGTGACAAAGAAACAAGACTTGCCAGCAACCATGTGAGTGAGCTTGGAAGGGGACTGTCCCCCATTTGAGCCTTGAGATGACAATGACAGCCTGCCTAAGAACCTGAGCCAGAGCCTCCCAGCTAAGCTGCACCCGTTTTCTTCTACCTGTTTCTACAGAAATGATGGGATGATAAATACTTGTTGTTCTAAGCTACTAAGTTTGGGGACAATTTGTTACACAATGATAGATAATTAATAAACCTCATAGTTTTTAAAATATAAAAACAATTAGAAATAATTATTCACATATCATGTTGACAAAGAATGAAGGTTAATGATGCCTATTTTTGACAATGTGTGGGAAGATGGACTCTGGCTTTATTGTTTATAATGTGTAAATTGGTTCATTTTTTAAGGGAAGGTAATTTATCAATGTATACTGAAGTCTTAAATGTTCATACCCATTCATCCAGCAATTTATCTGATAGATTATCTGTGCAAGTGCCCAAACTGTGTGCCCACTGATACAGAATTGATTATATTAATTAAGGTTCACATATGCAAAGGAATATTCTACAGAAGTGATGCTAAGTTATCTTTGCATTATTTTCCATTTCATTTTGCTCAAGTTTCACAAGACTCTTGCCTCTGGCCCTGAGTCTGTGGCCCTGCTATTGTTTATAGCAATGTTTATTCTACCTGTTAGTAGGATAGTTTGAAGATTAAGATGTTGACTCTAGATCTGACTCTCTGGGTTCACATCTCTTCTCTGCCACTTCTTTTGTGACCTTGGACAGCTTCCTCTATGGTTCAGCTTCTTTGCCAGTTAGGTAGTAACTAATGTTGTCTCATACATACGTTGTGAAAATGAAATGAGTTAATGTAAGTCAAGAATACTGCTCGGAACATAGTACAAACATTCTAAGTGTTGATTCTTTCTAAATTGGCAATATACTTGGAAATGAGATTTCTCTTCAGAGAACGCTCTAGATATTTGCCAAAGAATTTGGGGAAGTTTTGGGGGATGGTTGAGCAGCAGGGATTTGATCTTAGAGTAGTTTCATCAGATTTGCTCTTGGTGTGTATCTCCTTTAGTGTCCTCATGTTCAATGTTGTCCTCTTACTTAGCTACCAGGAGACCGATACAGATAGGATTAAGGCCCTGCTTTAGAAGATCTACATGAGTTGCTTTGGATATTAAAAATTGTTACTTTCACTGAGACTGGAAAAATATGTCTTTACACTGTTTTGAAAAAATAACAGAGAAAATGCCCTTGACCCCAACAACAGCCTCACTGCATTTCTAGATGAACCCACCATTACCAAAATGTTGGTATCCAGGTTCCGCTCTCTGATGGTCCCAAGACCAACTTGCAAGTGCTTGTGGAAATTCACAGTGTGAAGCATGGAAGAGACTATGACTCAAATCCAAGGGGGGCATTGCTGACAGAGCAACTGCTTCTGTACACAGGAAGGGGAAATGCACACAGAACATGTGGCACTTAAGAGGATACATTAAGAAAGTTTTCAATGGCCAGGGAGAAACTGGAAAGAAAGACTACCTCACTCAAGCTACAATATTTGAAATAACTCTTTAAAGAAGAAAAGCGCCATTAGTACTATGATTTATCTAAAAAAATTAGTGTTTTCTCACAATTTTCTATAATGGTCCAAAAGGTATAGAAGACTTTTAAAATGGCATAGAGATTGATAGTGGAAAGCCAGACAAAGGAGGGTGAAGGCCTAAACTAGGGCTGTGGCAGGAAATGGGACTAGATTTTGGAAATTCATCCAATGCTGTATAGGAAAATATATAAGCAGGATGAGGCTATGGATATAGACATACATGAGTGCAGAGGATTTTACTATAAATCTAAAAAAAGTAATTAATTTATATTAAATGCCTAAGAAAACACCTCTCAGTCATGGTAGTATCTACTTACAATAGGATTTTTACTGTACAAGATAAAAGAAGTGGATGGATGACACAATGCTGGTCGCTCTCCATTATCTAGTTTGGAATCATTTTGGAATACATTTCCTAGCCTGATCTTTCAAAAACTAACATAATGTTGGTACCTGCTGCAATATTAGAATGGATCTATATTGTGGGTACATTTTTATCAGCCCAGATTATAACACTATTAAATTTATTTTATGAAACATTATAAGTAATCTGAGGGTTTCTTTTTAACGTTTATTTTGAGAAATACAGCATAACTGGGAGGGGGCAGAGAGAGAAGGAGAGAGAGAGAATCCCAAGAAGGCTCTGTACTATCAGTACAGAGCCCAACATAGGGTTCGATCTCATGAACTGTGAGATCATGACCTGAGCCGAAATTAAGAGTTGGATGCTTAACCTACTGAGCCACCCAGGTGCTCCTGAAGATTTCTAATTTTTTTTTAAAACCAAGTTCTTTTTCTTTAGGCTTAACAACATGAATCCCTGCCCTCTCACAAACTGTTTAATCTTTCTGGAAGAGATTTAAAGTATTGACATTTCTTTAAATGATTTCATGAATAAATAATGCTCACAAAATCACTTGTAGAATATATTACAAAATATAAAAATTTTTTAATCAACACTATTGCTAAATTAGTAAACATAACTTACTTTACAGTAAAAGAATATTTAAACTGATTTAATTATATTAAACATTATTTCTTCTAGAGCTTTGTATGGTGACTGTCGAGGCCATTACAGCATTTAGAAATGTAATTACGTCTCAAGTTTTTTCAATGTAAAATTCTTAGGAGTTTGTTTATTTTTTGAGAGGGTATGAGTGGTGGAGGGGCAGAGAGAGAGGGAGAGAGAGAGAATCCCAAGCAGGCTCCATGCTATCAGCAAGGAGCCCAATAAGGGACTCGATCCCACGAACCATGAGATCCTGACCTCAGCCAAAATCAAGAGTTAGACGCTTAACTGAATGAGCCACCCAAGTACCCCTAAAATTCTTAGCAGTTTTAATCAAAATGTTCAAAAGTTTTGGCTTAGGGATATTTTTTGTATGTATGTAATCTATGTATGTATGTAATATATGTAATATATATGTAATAATATATATTTATATAATAAATATATGTAATTTATATATTATATATAAACATATTTATAAAGATAAACAGTTCAAGAAATTACCAATGCCTCTATATATTTTATTATACTGATACTTTTCATTTAGACTTCGGGACATTTCAGGAACCAGAAAGGATCTGAGATTCTGCTGTATTTGCAAGTTAGCAAGTTTCAATGATGCTGCCAGTTTCACGGATATTGAAAGCTGACCAACACAAGATACTTGGGTCAGGAAAAATAACAACAACAACAAAAAAGGACTTGATTATCCATGGTGAAGCAACAAGCAAGAACAGTACACTTGGGTAATCTCCTTTTGTTAAGTCCCACAGGGGCAGTGTGAATGAGGCCATGTGAATGCCTGCCCATGTAGTGGCTTTAGCACCGCAGAGGAACTCTGAGTTTAGGGAACTCAGGTGTGTTTGAATGGGCAGTAAGCCTCTGCCCATTGCTCTGGAAGATATTCTCTTTATTCTACTGCATAGTAAACATGCTTGCTTTTGCTTGGGAGATAGACGGTATTTCTATCTATCAAAGGCTGTTAGCTACCCCCAAATCCATGAAAAGATAGTTTGGTAACAAAGGGCAGTTAATTACTTGCTTGCAAGACATGCAGAAAAGTGAGAGGCCTGTGGAGAATTGTCTCCCAACAGACAAAAACAAAACAAAACAAAACAAAACACCAAAAACAGAAGCAAAATATTATATTGCCAGATTTACAAGAGGTGTTCCAGTGATGTAACACTAAATCTTCAATGATGGCCTCCACCACCAGTTAAATAGTTCAATTCAGATCAATATTATGAATCAGAATATAATAACCTAGGGGTGCGTGCTTGGGTGGTTCAGTCAGTTGAGTGTACAAGTCTCCATCTGGACTCAGGTCATGATCTCACAGTTCTTGAGTTCCAGGCCCCCTTCGGGTTCCTCGCTGACAGCATGGAGCCGCCTTGGGATTCTCTGTCCCCCTCCCTCTCTGTCCCTCCTTCACTCTCTCTTCCTCTCCCAAAATAAATAAATCAACTTTACCAAAATAAAATTGTTAACACAAAAATAAAATAATATTTCAATTTTCTGATATCTAGTGGATATTATTTATTTAGATCTTACTCCAAAAAAAGTTGTATTTACTGTTACTATATTTAATATAGGAGCATTCAATATACGTCAATTTACAAAACACAGAATATTATTTTCAACTAGATATCTGTGCCAATATGCATTAGCTTGAGGTATATATGATTCCTGCAAATTAAACATATCAAATGAAATATGGCACTGACTTTTTTGTTTAGGAAAATTTATACATTCCAAATCATTGGAAAGAGCAAGGAAAAACATGTTATTCAAATTATATGGATTTACCTGGATAGATCTTAAAAATGTTTGGCTTATTTTAACATTCTATCTTGGTATAATTGCGTACAATTTCTGAGCACCCTGTTGTGTAAGTTTATAAAATACATATCTACCATCTTTCTTTCATAAAAGACACATTATTCTTGTAGAACAGTTCATTATTCTAAAAACTTATTTAAAAAATTATTTACCTAAGATACTAGGTTTATGCCAATCTGTGGCCTGGCCAGGACATGCAGGACATGTCCAAATCAAGAATGTTATAAATGTTATCTTTAGACATTTCCTGCTTTTTACTTCTTCCAAACACTTTTTTTTTTTAATACACAGAAAAGTGAAAAGAATAGTACAATGAAAATCTACCTAGCTTTCACTTGAATTAACAAACTAGGATTTTATCCTTTTTAGAATAAAAATTTGAAAGGAAGTTTATATATTAAAATATTTCCCTCTTGTGTTACTTCAATATGATTGTTTTTTTCCTTTTAAACTGAAATTTTTCGTTCTTACAGTACTAACACATTTACTTATTTTATTCAACTTACAATAAATACAACATGGTTTTTAAATAACAATACTAAATTCTATGAAAAATAAACCTAGTTAGAAGTTCAACATTTCTTTGATTCCCTTTTTAACCTTGAAATATATTCTACTTTGTATATGTAGTCAGATTATTACCCAAGTGACTTGAATATTTTTCTCTATGTGCATATAATATCAATTTGTCATGTAAATAAGCTTATCAGTTTCTGATTTTTTTTTTCAGTTTGGGTTTTTTTTTTCTACAGCTTTATGTTATATCTTTATTTAAACAATAGATTGTATAGTAAATTATTGCTTCCGTCCCAATTCCCTCCTTCTATTTGGACCATCCCTAGAGGTGATTTCTTTATTCATTTCTGATTGACCTTTTTTCTTGTAACCCATCCTGGAATTCCACTTTGCAAAAATGAGCAAAAAGGACACAGAGAAATAGGGAGGCAATGTAAGAGAAAAATCCAGAGAGATCCTTTCTTACATTAAGGGCAGCATACTATACAAAGAGTCCTGTAACATCTTTTTTCACTTACTAGCTATAAGTAATTTGTGACTAGTTCTTAATTTTTTTCAGTCACATAGAAACCATTTGTGTTGATATTCCATCTACACATTGTGTAGATGATTCATCCTCCTACTGATAGACATTTGGGTTGTTTCCAATATTTTGCTATAACAAATGCCAGGATGAAAACTTTATACATACAGACTTTTGTTTTGGGAAGAGTATCTTCAAGGTAGACACTTGAAGTATGATTTGCTGAGTCGAAAAGTAAATGCATAGGTAATTTTGTTAGATATTTCTAAATTTCTCCCCATTAATATTGAAACATCTGGAACTCACACCAGCAATGTTTGAGAATGACAATCTCCCTGCAATCTTATGAACAGATTGTATTTTTAAGCTTTTGAATTTCTGCTAGCATAATATACTTAAAGAAAAAAAAGTATCTTATTTCAAAAAATTGCCTCCAACTTAAGCACCCAGATGTGATTACAGAGTCTTGCACCTTTCCTGTGTTTGCCCACTATATGTTTAAAATATATTAATTATATGATCTAATTACCATATGGATTGTAATATCAGGGCAAAGCATTTTGGGGAATAGCTTTTCACGGCACCATAATGATAGGAAAATCGTAAATGTGTAACCTGCTCAATTTATCTGTTCACGTAAGAGTCGATGCCATGAATAAATGAATAAAAGTGGTAGTAATGGAGGTCTTCATTAACCACAGTCCAATGATTGGTCTGCTAAAACATAAAATAACAAAAATTGGGGGACTGCCCATTGTAAGTAATTATGCATTTGGCTGAGAAATCTCCATGGCTTTATACTAAGGCGAAATATATATGGGAACAGATAAGTTTACTCCTGTTTATACCATCATTCGGCAATTTTATCAGATGTTTTACCATTAAAACTAATTAAATTAACTATAAAATCTACTTATGATAGTTTTTTCTTTAATAAGATGACATTTTTAAAGGCCTAAGTAACTGTACTTTTAAACACAGTCAGTGGCTGTGATCCAAACATCTTAGGCCATATTTGAACTCTGTAGTTTCATTCTATTCATATAAGCATGTCTAGAGTGAATGCCAGGATGAAAATCCAGACTTGAAAATTAATCCTCTTTTATGATTCTTTCCATTTACTGCCCAAGCCTCTGTGGCAGCCAGCTGGAACACCAGCTTATTCCTAATGCTGGTAAGAGCTTGGGAAAAGGGACAATGTTCATACTACCAGGGAAAATTGCACAGATTTATAGGCCTAGGTAGAAAGGTAAGGAGTATAAAGTCTAAATCCCTGTTTTTTCAGATTAGTAAACTGAGGCATGGCAAAGTCAATTATCGCTCAAGGTCAGACAGCAAGTATATCTCAGAACAGCACCCGAAACCCTACTTCTCATCCTTCTGTTCCTATGTGCTTTCCATCACAAGAGTGAAAAGGAAGACCTCTTCATTTAATAATTTTACTTTCAAAATACCAGTTTATTGGCATATATATGTAAATATATTTGTGTAAATGTATCTATATTTACATCTATGTATTTCCTAAATCTGGTGTACTTCTTATAGCGATATTTTAATAATGGAGTTAGCCATGTTACTGTGTTGGTTTTGATTTCTTTAGAGTAATATAACAATTATTATTTGTATTTAGCGAAGAGTAATACACAGAAGCACGAAGCTTATTCAAACCATCTGAAACATTGTTTCCAAGCCTCTGTTAAGAACAAGGTTGCATGGTTCCAATTTATCCATTAAGGGAGAAACATCCTATTCTACTACCATCTCTATAAATTACCGAGATATTATTCTACTTATTTCTTCCATGGTATATTATGGAGATATAATCTAATAAACTGCATTATGTAGGTATTATGAAGAAACAGGAGGGATAGGAATGGATCATCACCTCACTTCTGATATCTGATATCACTTCTGATAACCCTTGTTTCTTTTTATGTATTATATATCATTTAAAACCTAAAAGACCCATTTGCGATAACAACATGAAAGTTCCACATTGGGTCATATCAAGATCTAATTGATACGTAAAATAATTGCAGTTTCTTCTATTTTTCCTCTGAGATTCAAAGGAGGATGCTTTTAGTATTTAAATATTAATCGTGAGAAGTCGGGGCACCTGGGTGGCTCAGTCGGTTGAGCGTCCGACTTCGGCTCAGGTCACGATCTCGCGGTCTGTGAGTTCGAGCCCTGCGTCGGGCTCTGGGCTGATGGCTCGGAGCCTGGAGCCTGCTTTCGATTCTGTGTCTCCCTCTCTCTCTGCCCCTCCCCTGCTCATGCTCTCTCTCTCTGCCCCTCCCCTGCTCATGCTCTCTCTCTCTGTCAAAAATAAATAAACATTAAAAAAAAAAATAAAAAAAAATAGTGAGAAGTCAGTCCAACGGAGATCTAGTGTTTGATACCCTTGAGTTTAAATGCAGTTGGGACACTTCTTGTGCACTTGACCACATAATATCGCTTTTCTTAAACTTCATCTCTTCATCTGTAAAGTGGGAATAATCCGGCTTCTTTACAGTTTTGTTTTTTGGAGCACTCTACGGAAATGTATGTAAAGTAACTATACAGCCACTGACTGTAATTTACTTTCTCATTCTATGCTCTGAAATATATTACAAACATTATATATATTCACTTCTCTGTCTAATCTGGGAGAGTCTCAACTCTTCAATAACAACAAACCACCAATATCTTCTGAAATTTAAATATATATATATATATATATATATATATATATATATATATATATTAACAGGACATCAGTGCTCAGTCTGACAGCTAATAAAGATTTTTTAAATAAATTCTCATGAGCATTTTCATGTACCTCCAAGATTCCCTGTACTTTATATGTTACTTCCTCCTCTGCTTTCACAATCAATACATCACTCTTAATAGATATATATCCATTCTAATTTCAAGGGGAGAAAATCCTTACATTAAAAGCTGAGGGCTGTTTTGATGAAGTTTTCCAAGAACAAATTAGAAGTACTTAGCAAGCAAGTGTACCTTCTCTGTGGTACTTCCTCTGTGGAGTTCTTGTCCTGAATTAACTGGTTGGACTACCCACTGTTTAATTGCAAAATCTTCATTTCCCTAGGTGACATGCTATGATGTCGACTCTAAGTGGGCCCATGTAGCTTTTAAGACTGAGATGCAGAGACCTTACCTTGCAAATGAGCTATTTATCTGCAAGTTGTTCTTAAACAGTATCTACCTAGTTGGGAGTAAAGTGGAGATTTGATATTTTCATCTTAGGTAGTTACTGCACAATCAGTCATTTTGATTCTCTCCGCTCTCATTCAAACCTTTGCTCTCCCCTATTAGGAAAATTGCAGTCAATTCCTATTTTATGCATTTTCTCCTCTTACATCATCCTACACTACCCCCTAGAAGTCAGTGTAATTAAATTACTCCTTAGTTATCCATAGGTTGGTTTGGGGGCTCCTTATTTTGGTATTCAAAGTGTTTTATAGTCACTAGATCTCCAGGTCTCCCTTACACAAGCTATGCCCTGTAATCAAATGGGTCATCCCAGGAGGCCCAAAACAAATCTTTTGTTTTTTGCCTTATAATCTCTTTCCCTCCTGTTTTTTTTTTTTATCTTGTCAACATTAAATCCGAATCATCATTTATGCTCTAGTTATGTTTTTCCTTTCCATCCTCGCTCATCACATCTCTAGCTTTTTCCTCTCATATCAGTGGCTTTTAACCTTGGTTGAATATAGGATTCAACCATCAGTGAAAACTGGTACTTCAGGCTCACTCTCACAGATGCATATATAATTTATCTGGGGTAGAGTCTAGGTACTGGGATTTTTAAACTCTTCCTAGGTGATTCTCTGTAGTCAAAGTTAACAACCACTGTCATGTGCATTTCAATTATACATTACATGCATAGTTCATTAAGTGATTTAATAAGACACACACCATCTTTGTGATGTTCATGTATTTTCAATTTTGCGGGGGGGATGGCTCTTACGCATCGGTAGAAATTTCCATATGTTTATGTGACCACTAGTGTCACGTATAATTATTTTATAGTTTTCCTATATTGTAAACATGTAAAATACATAAAAAAATTTTATCACCACTAAATATCCTACTTTTCAACTTATCATTATATAAATTAAGACTAAAATCTGCTTCAACTAACTCCCACTGCCCAAAGTAATCATGACCAACAAATTATTACATAGCATTGCAGACAAGTTCATAAGAGGCAAAAAGAACAAGTTCAAAAGCTCTGATTAGCTTGGTGAATTCAGGGAGTTGCTAGGAGGCCAGTGTAGAGTGGTAGGAAGAAATGGAAGCCGTACAATGACATAGAGACAAATCATGTGAGGCCTTCGGCTCTTACTTTGAGTGAGAGAGAGAGTCATTGAAGTGTTGCAGAGTCTGAATAGAGAAATGGCATGGTCTGACTTATATTTATTAGAGATTACTTTTGTCGCGGCTCCTGGGTGGCTCAGTCAGTTACGTGTCCAACTTTGACTCAGGTCATGATCTTGTGGCTCGTGAGTTCAGGCCCTGCATAGGACTCTGTGCTGACAGATCAGAGCCTGGATCATGCTTCAGATTCTGTGTCTCCCACTCTCTCTGCCCCTCGCCTGCTCACACTCCGTCTCTTTTTCTCTCTCCCTCTCTCAAAAATAAGTAAAACATTTAAAGAAATTTTTTTAAAGAGATTATTTTTGTAATGTAGAGTGAAAAGCTGGAACTGATAGGGAATTAATGGTATAGTTTCAGATGAGAGGTGAGGGAAGTGGGCTGAAGCAAAAATACTCATTAGGAGACTACTTTCAGAATCCAGGAAAGAGGTAATAGAATTCTGGAACACAGAGGTAGGCATGAAGATGACGAGAACTATTAGGATTTTGATTGATTTTGAAAGAAGCAACACTGGGATCTGCCGTTGTATTGGACATATGAGAGAAAGAAAGGACTTAAGGTTGATGGCAAGGCTTTTAAACCGGGCAAATGACACTTAATTACATACTACCAATGAGTTTACTTCCCTTTTGTCATCATTATGAGATGGAAATGATAATAATATCTACATCAGGAGCCTGGGTGGCTCAGTCAGTTGAGCGTC
Source organism: Lynx canadensis (assembly GCF_007474595.2). NCBI lineage: Eukaryota > Metazoa > Chordata > Mammalia > Carnivora > Felidae > Lynx > Lynx canadensis. The sequence goes on along the minus strand of NC_044320.2, from coordinate 46,879,369 downwards.
AGATTTTGGCTCAGGTCATGATCTCATGGTTCATGAGTTTGAGTCCTGCATCAGACTCTGTGCTAACAGCTCCAAGCCTGGAGCCTGCTTCAGATTCTGTGTTTCCTTCTCTCTCTGCCCCTCCCCTGCTCACGCTCTGCCTCACTCTGTCTCTCAAACATAAATGAATGTGAAAATAAAATTTTTCAATAATATCTACATCAGATTATTGCTAGAAGTATTAAATCAGATGACATGTAGAAAATGCCTGGGATGGATACATCTCATTGAAGGACACAATCAATGCAGACAGTGGAAGTCAGTGATATTTGAAAGACTAAATCATCAGCTTAAGCACTACTGACTATGAGACTTGAATGATCACCATGTGCCACTATTATATAGCCAATCTAGCCATGCTGGTCAAAAATATCTGAACAAGAAACATGTGACTAGTGACGACTTATCCTGAAGCTTTGAAACTTAAAACCTCACAGAGAATTGGGAAATCTAAGCTCCGTTGTTGAGCGATTGGGTGTTCAGTTGGCTGCTCGAGGTTTGGGAGGGGAACATATGGTCATAGAAACTATACATTTAAGTATAACGTGTTAATGCAGCAAAAGAAATGGTCTAAAAAGGAAAAAGAATACAGCACTGGATATTGTAACATGCAAAGTTCAAAGCGTTGGAGATGATGGGGGAGAGAGAATAGGTGGCATATGGTGACATTTTGGGGCAGCGAAAGTACTTTCTGTGACACTATTATGATGGATACATGTCATTATACATTTGTCCAAACCCACAGAACGTATAACAGAATGAACCTTAATTAATGATATACCAATCATGATACATGATACCTACATGATATACCAATGTAGGTTCATCTATTTTAACAAACATACCACTATGTTGGGGAATGCTGATAATGGGGGAGGCTATCTGCATGTATATGCATCTGTAGAAGTAGTGGGAAATCTCTACAAAATCTTTGTAACTTCCCTGCAATTTTGCCGTTAACCTAAAAATGCCCCTCCCCTGCCTCAAATAATAATAAAACATTTTTTAAAAATTGAAAAAATGTGTATTTATTTTTGAGAGAAACAGAGACAGAGTGTGAGCAGGGGGGAGGCAGAGAGAGGGGGACACAGAATCTTAAGCAGGATCCAGGCTTCAAGCTGTCAGCACAGAGCCCGACACGGGGCTCCAATTTGTGAACTGAGAGGTCATTGTACATTAAGCAAGACTGGCATAGAGTGGGTGCTTAAAAATTGCTTTTCCAATGAGTAAATCAAGAGTTAATAACACATGAGGAGTATGGAGAGGATTTTTGAGAGCCCTGACAATGATTTAACACTTAACATAGTCTAAAAGGGGATGCGTTCAAATATAAGATCTTTTATTATTGTGCTGTGAGACAACTGCTTTGAGCCTTATTTTATCTGTGAACAAGGGATAATAATTCTTACCTCAAGGGTTTTAAAAAGAATTAAAAATATAAAAGCTCGGAGTGTATTGAGCCTGGCATATAGTAAGTTTTCAGTAAACGTCAATGGCTAGATGGCACTGAAGGATAAGATACCTGGGACTAAGGAAGGAGGAGAGATGTTTACAAATCTCTGGTGAGAAGAGATTGAATGCAAACAACATCACACAGATGGCCTCCATATTGCTAATGGCTCCAAGTGTCTAAGTTGCTTGTTAAGTAAATCTGTACATAATTTATCAATAATATTGTTCAGGTTCCCTCATCTAATTCTCTGTGTTGCTACCATTAGTCTAAATTATCATGCAATTTCAGGTATTATAAATCAGACATACTTGAACCAGGTAGACATAACTGTCCATCTGGCTATAATTTGGATCCAAGAGAGGAACTACATGTGCTGGACAAGCATTTAGAGAGGCACACATGTAAACAACCACTGCAAAACAAGCATTACTCTCCATATTGAGTGCCATGAATTGGCAACTTAAAAGATAAACTTCCTATTTCGGTTAGCCAGGAAGTTTTCCAAAATAGCACATAAATACACGGTATTCTTTTCTGGTTGATTCCTGTAAGTTTTATCTTAACTTCAAGGGTACTCATTAACCGTTCCCATATTTTCAAACCAACATGACACCATGGTGGTTAATTTTATGTGTCAGCCATAGGATGCCCAGATACCTGGTCAAACATTCTCTCTGGGTGTGTCTGTGAGAGTGTTTCCAAAAGAGATGAGCATTTAATTGGTTAAGTGAGCAGAGCTAATGGCCCTCTCCAATGTGGGTGGAAATTATCTAATTCATTCAGGGCCTGAACAGGGAAAAAAAAAAAAAAAAAAGCAGAGGAGGTTGAATTTATTCTTTGCCTTTTTGAGTTGGAAGGAACGTTGATCTTCTCCTGCCTTTAGAACTTTTGATTTTCAGCCTTTCAGATTCAAACTGGAATCTACACCAACAGCTCTCCAGCTCTCCAGTGCTGAAAGTACACCACAGGCTTTCCTGGATCTCTAGCTTGCAGACCACAACTGGTAATGGGATTTCTCAGCCTCCTAACAGCATGAGCCAGTTCCTTGTATAATAAATCTCATTTTCTCAATAGAGGGATGGGTAGATAGAGATATGAGAGAGAGAGAGAGAGAGAGAGAGAGAGAGAGAGAGAGAGAGAGAAAGAGAGTTGAAAGAAAGAGAAAAATAGAGAAGGAGGTAGCTAGAGATACGGATTGATAGTTATATCCAATGAGCTTTGTTTCTCTGGAGAACCCTAATATACATAAATGTAAATATGTAGCCTCAAAATTAGAAAATTGGTTGCTCATGGTCATGAAATTTACTTGCTCATGAAATTTACTTAATAGAATTATAATTCTTAAACATCTTAATGGGAAATTGTTTACATTACCAACTAATAATTAGAACAACCTGAGTCAGCATTTTCCAGCTGGAATCCAAAATACCTCATGCTAGTCCCTCACCTGTTTTCTTTTAGATTCCCTTCATCCTTCTTATAATCTACTCTGCAACACGAAGAACTGTATTTCCCAGACATGTCTGCCAACAGGTTTCTGGCTGTGATGTACCAATGGAAGATCTGGTAAGGACTGGAAAGTGTTAGAAATGAAAAGCCAGAATACTTTTAGACTTTGAGCTCAGGAGAGTAGCATTTCCAGCAACAACTGGAACTTTTCTGTATTTGCTGGCTTTCATTTGACAAACAGTCATTTCATGATCCCAGCTCTACAGGCATGTCAACCCAGCTTCTGGATTTTATCTGGTGACCCCAGATCCTGACTCCCATGATGCCACCCACCTAGAGGTCATAGTAGCTTTCTGGCATTTCTAACTCCTGGATTGCCTTACTGTACCATGTGAGACTTATTAGCTTGTCTACCCCTTGTGCAGGAATTTCTTTGTGATATACTACCTCCATTTGAAATGCTTACAGTGCTTTCTATTTTCTTGATTGTATTTGATTCATGAGAAATGAAAAGTGCTGATTTTTCCCCAGATTTATTATAATTGGCAAATAAAATTGCAATATATTTAAAGTATAATATGTGATGATTTGATATATGTATACCTTGTGAAAAGGACTCCCTCTGATCGAGTTAACACTCACAAATTTACCTTTTTTTTTGTTAAGAACATTTAAGTTCTATTCTCTTAGCAAATTTCAATTATAATATACAGTATTATCAACTGTAGTCACCATGTTATGCATTAGATGAGACTTTATTCACCTTATAGGTAAAAGTTTATACACTTCTATCAACCTCCCCCTATCTCCCCCACTTCCAAGCTCCTGATAACCACTTTTCTATTCTCTGTTTCTAGGACTTAGACTAAAAGGTGATTTAAAAAATAATAATAGTCAAAAAATATCTTAGGAAGAGCTATCTCAGCAAGGGTTTCTTACCTGTAGGAATCCCCAAAGTCCTTAGTATGCTAAAGTTCAGAGCAGATTTTCAAGAGAGAAATGTGTGCCACATCTCCTTATTACTCCAAAAATCAAAACTCTTCTCATTAAGTATCTACAAAGACTTTATAGAAGTAGCGTTACACAGAACATAACTTGGAAATACTTATCAAAGTAAATTGTTTACAGTCTGAAAATTTCATATGTATAAGACATGATTAGCCCCTTTTTATACTTTACATCCATGGCCATTTGACACAGTTCTGACGGCAAAATCCTAGAACAAATAACTTGAAAGCAAAGGAAAGATGCATGGGCTCTCACACACACAAAAATCATCTCCCTCATTTTAAATCCATTTGTGATATTATGTGGGCAAAGTCAAGTTATTTCATGCTGAAACACTTTTTGCAAATTTGGTAATTGGATCCATTTTGTGGAGTCTGCACCCTGGAAATGCCACTGCATTTCATTTATAATCAAACCAACGGGGTTTGAAATGATATTAAATGTGCCAGATTGGGGGAAAAATCCAAATGGATTCATACAGAATGTTATTAACTTGGAAATGGTTCAATGGGCATTTGGCATTTTCACATTGGTAGGTTTAATTTGTTGAGTGAGAACAATGAACTAGGAGATACAGTGCTCTATATTTTTGCCACTTTAACATTTATGTTTGTCGTTTATGAACCTGGGCTGAGAATTGATTAAATTTCTGCCTTGTAGCTTTTGAGTTTTGTAACATACGGAAGTTTTGTTATAGTCACCTATTCCTATTGTAGATGGTCAGTTTAAATACAGCCTTTTCCGTATAAGAAGTTAGCTAAAACAATAGTATGGAAAATAAGAGCAGTAATGATATGGCCATCTGTAGGTAAACTCAACACTCCACACTTAATTAGTCAGCATCAAGCACCTGCAGTATAAGACCTTAGAGTACTTTTATGAAGGCAAGAGAGTATATGTTGTATAAAGATAAAATCGTATTTTTCATTAATAAAGTGAAATGAAGGGAAATAAAAGAAGAATCAGGGATAAATATCGGGAAGGGTGAAGTATACAGGACAGATTCAGATGAGCTGAAAAGCAAAAAAAAGAATTTCAATGAATAAAATAAATGTCAATAGACATGGCAGAGACAGTATCTTAATGTCCGAATTCCCCACAATGACTAGCAGAGTGACTTGTGCATAAAAGTTACATAAATTAGAGTAAATTCTATGTAACACGTTGTAGAAATCAAAACAATGAACTGAGAATTAAGAGATTTGGGTTAGTGTTCAGCTCTTACTCTACCCAGGTATGGGGCTGGTGGGCTAATCAATTACATCCATTCATTCATTTGTTCCACAAATATTTGTTCCCCTATCTTATGTCAGACACATGGCTAGGTTAGGAGGATTCTCATGGAGCTTATATAATGGGGCGGGGGGAGGTGAAGTGAAGAACAGATAGTAAGGAAGCAAATCAACACATACATAAAAGCAATCTCAGAATTAAAATAGGTTTCACGAAATAGCAAATGACTAAGTGGCTCTTTGGTTGAGTGGCCAGTAACAGCTTCTGTGAGTTCAGCATTCCAGATAGAGAGAGTGCAACGAGGAGAGAAGATGCTTGGCAGTTTCCAGTAGCCAGTGTAGTTGGTTCATAATGGGAAGGGGGAAAGAAGGCAGACAGGCTTCATGTCATGTCAGGCTTCATAATCTCTCCAAAACTCTCTTTCTCATTCACAAATTGAGATGTTTGGGGACAATGGATTTCAAGAACTCTTTCAGTTCTCAAAGTCTCTGCTGTCTATGATTAATATAAAATTTCATGAATACATTAGGAAGAACAAGATAAACGAAGGAAAACATAACATGATTAATGGAGTGTCTAGGAGGGAAAACAAATAATAAAAATTCAATAGTGATTGTGATTTTTAATAACTGTCATCAAAAGAGTGGCTTAATACAGCAAAAATGTAATAAAAACTCCATGTATTACATATTAGCAACTTAAACAAATCAGCTTGACTAAACTTCTTTCCTTAGAATTGTTACCTATTATGTTTTATTCACAAAAGATTAAGTTGTTTTCTCATCATTGTAAATTCCAAAGTACAAGTCATTTAGGTTCAATTACTTACTCATCTTTATTATCTGATCTGCTAGATAAAGATGGAATAGCTACCAGTAAATACTGCAGAAATTTCCATTCTATTATTTCCCTAAGTGTTCTCCATGGAATTTAGATCTCTGGGATATTGTATTACATAAAGAAAGTAACCTGTCTTTGGTCAGTGAAGTGAAAGTACACTCCAGGGAACAAGAGTTACAAGTGAGAAAAAACATTATTATGCAGAAGAAATTCCCCAAATTGTAGTGCTACAAAAGCTTCAGTCAGTTCACTCCGAGCTGAGACTCAACATTCGGAGTTGTCCTAAATTGAAACAAGGGGCCAGGTCTTTGTATATAAACTCCTTGACCACTCAGTGCAGAAAGGCTACGCTCAGCCAGGGGCTACCAAGGGCCAGGCAGCTTCCTTTATTGGAGGACAATTTACAGAAAGGGATAGCCCTGAGCCTAATGCAGCCAACACTCCTAGCAGCTTGGGGATTGAGGACCACATCTTGAAAGGTGTATCACACGACCTGCTACACTTGGCCACTAGGGGCGCTGGAGCGCAGTACAGCAGAGAACACAGGTATTGGGATGACCAAGCTGGGTTGAAATTATGACTCTTGAGAGATTTTTGAGTCATTTTTTAAGTGGCCTGATCTGTTTGATGGATTATAAAATAACGTTTGTTGCATATAAGCCAGTTTATTCAAAGATCATCTCTATTCATTTTCTGTTTACGCTAAAATGCAAAGTCAGACAATGGCAGATATTTCCAAAATTCTTGGACTCTAGGTCGAACTTTCAGAAGTGCTCTTGTGTCTTCCCATCTTTCTCTCCACCCTTGAATGATAACAGGTCTAGGGATAATTCACTCGCTCGTTCGCCAGATTACTCTTCCTCCTCTGCAAAATCATTCTTGGGGTTACTATTGTCACCTTAAAAGGCCTGGGAGAAAACCAGACCAGTTCTGGGACAGGTATTGAGGCAAATTCTATCTTTATTGCTTCTGGCAGGGGTAAGATGGTTTGTGCCCATGAGAATGGGAGTATTCAAACAGGGTTTAGTGGTTGGGGCAGAAAATAGAAAAAACTCACCATTTTAGGCTATTCAGCAAAATCTCGCTCAAGAAAATAGTTTTCTTCATTTAAGTTAGCTAGCCTATTTGAATTTTCTAAAGGACTAAACCCAAAATTCAGCTATCTAGATAAGTAAAGTTACATTGTGTATAAAACACATTTCATTTATATTTTAGATTCTTCTAATATGAGCCACAGCATCTCCTGCTAAACTTTGAAGCTATTCCTAGGGTTATATCCCCTTCACTTGATTTCGTTGGTTCAGAAAGTACTTATCAAACATTTTCCTCATACCAGGTCCTGGACTAAGGGAAAGACACAATGATGAATCAAATACAGTTCCTATTTTCAAAAGCCTCAGGTTTAACTGTGAAGATAAACAATCGAGCAGGTAATTATAATAATGTGTAATATGTATATCCAGAAGTAGTCATAGTTTGCAGTGGGAATACATATAAAAGGCACATAACACAGACTGGGGAGAACAGAAGAAAAACTTCCTAATCACTTAATGTTTGAGGTTTAATCTTTTTGGATGAGGGAGTTGAGATTTAAAAAAAAGGCAGGGCAAGGAGATGAATAGGCTAAGAATTTCAGGAAAGGACCAGGATTTAGAAAGTCTTAAGAGAGAGAAAGGGGAAAGTCTGACCTACTTGGAGCTTCGTAAGTGGCTCGCGGGGACTGCAGCTGAGAGATCGAGTGTCAAATTATGACAGAAAAGGTGCCAGGGTACGGAATTTCTGACTGTATCCTGAAGGTCTTTTTAAGCCACTGGTAATACTCAGTGGTGTAACAAGATCATTTCGTCCCTTTAAATACATTTTAAAATATCACGGTAACAACATTAACATTTAATACTCATGTTTATTTACATTTACTATGTGCTAAGCATTTTACACTTACTATCTCAATTACTCTGCACGACAATCTTATGAGAACAGGACTATTAGTATTCCCACTTTACATATATGGAATACGAGATTCAGAAAGGCTAAATAACATGCTGGAGGTCTGACTGGTAATGAGAATGAACTCGCAGGGGTCTGCTCTGGAGTCAGGCAGAACATTTAGAGGATTGCTAGAGGTAATTAGGTAACATTAGGTAACAAATGATGACACAGGAGAATACAGAACATAAATGAAGGCAGTGGCATGAACATAAAGGGAAGAGGTCAGATTATATGGAAACAGAAGACAGAGAACCCATGTGATTGACAGATCAACTTAGTTGTACTGGATGAGGGAGATGGAACAATCGAGGATGTCTGCCAGCCTTTTTGCTATCCAAACCAGCGGGATGTTGGGGTCATTCAGTGAGGCAGGGAGTACTGGGGGAACATTTGAAAGAGCTAAGTACAAAGATACAAAATTTAGATACGCACAAGTTGCATTTGAGGTACTTGTGGGACATTTTAATGGTAATGCTTAGCAGGCATGTGGATGTGTAAGTTTAGCCAAAGAGCATAGCTAGGACACAGAGAATGATACGGGATTCATCAGGGAATGGAGAATATTTGGTGTTATGGAAAGCATTCAGGAAAGAGATAACATAGCAGGCCAGACAAAACCCTGCTTGTAAGGTTGGCTCTTTGCTAGCATCTGAGAACTTGGCTTCTGAATCATCCTCCGATGAGGTGGTTTTGTTCTGTTGAAACTACTCATACAGTGTGTTGATGGTGAAGATCAGCTTTCTTAGCAGGATTCTGGAATTTTGGTAGTTGCTAGGCAGAGAATGCCTACATAACCAGCCCTCAATAAAACCCTTAAACTCTGAGTCTCAGATAGGCTTCCCTAGGCATAAACACTACACAAATGTGGCTGAACTATCACTACGGGAGACTGTGTGCTCTTTGTGACTTCTCCTGAGAAGGTGAAAACATCAGAAACCTCAGAATGGATTCTTCCAAACTATACTTGTCTTTTCCTCTTACCATTGTCTGTAGAACCTTACTCTATCATTGTAGTAAATGTTTTCAGTGAGCCCAAGTATATTCTTAGCCCTGTGAGTCTTTCTAGTGAATTGCTGACTGTGTGGGTGATCTTTGGGGGCTTTGAAATAGGATCAAACAAGATTACCCCAGGTCATAGGTAGCCTTCCTTTGAAAAGTGATAAGGGTGGAAACCACATTTCAGCAGATTTGTGAGTACAATTGGAGTGAAGGAGGTATGGAAAGAGTCTAGAATTCTTCCAACACCTTGACCTTAAAAAATCAAAAAGGAAATATTTACAGAAATGCAAGAGAAGACATGTGATTTTGAAGTAATTGAATTGGGAAGGACTCAAACGTGTATGTGCTAAAGGGAAGAACTAAACAAAGAGGAAGAAGATGAAGATGCAGACTGGAGAAAAGATCCATTAGAGAAGGTAGGAGAGGTCAGATCTAGAACAACAGTACCATATTTGCTTTAGAGATACAAAGAGGGACAATCCTTACATGGAGATAAGACAGGAAAAAGAATGTGTAAGAATATAGATGTAGGCATATGGTGAGCGAAAGGAGAAAGCAACTTGAGGGCATTTTTGTCTGGTGGCTTTGGCTTTTTTTGTTGTCTTGTTTTATTTGTTTCTTTGTGAACTAGGAGGTTAAGTGAACAGTAGCAATTCAATAAAAAAACACATTAATTTAATTTACGCTGAATTGAGTGTGTTGGTTGAATAGATGAGTCACTTTATTCACAGAACCCAAAGAGCTGACTCAAAGACCATCTGACTGGAGAAGATTTTACAACTATCATTATTAATCCTCCTTCCTCCAATAAATGAAGTGGATCTAAAATGTCTTTGTAGTTTTCTTATCTAGTTTTTGTTTCAATACTTCCAGGGAAGTGTGGCTCAATCTCAGTATATAACATAGCCACTTGTTTTGTTACCAAATGACCAATGACCAAAATAGTCTTTGAAAAGACTAATCATTTTCTATTCTGCATGCATGCACGTGTGTGTGTGTGTGTGTGTGTGTGTGTGTGTGTGTGTTAGAGAGAATGTGAGCAAGGAAGAGGGAGGGAGGGAGGGAGGGAGAGAGAGAGAGAGAGAGAGAGAGAGAGAGAGAGAGAGAGAGAAGTGTAAGCACGATTCACACCCAGAGTGAAACCAGATGCAGGGCTCAATCTCATGACCCTGAGATCATGACCTGAGCTGAAATCAAGAGTTGGACGCTCAACCAACTGAGCCACCCAGGCTCGCCTATTTTCTATTCTATAATAGCTACCTTTTGTTATTAATTTTTCATTCTGCAGCTGAACACATTTATTTTTCATCTCCCACATGAAATCCTTTCAAATACTTAAAGACATGTGATATTATTGAGTCTTCTCTTCCCTAATATATACATGGCAGGTCCTTTTAAAATAAACATGAAATATTATTTCTGAACCCTACCTATCCCATTCCATAACCCCCACCAGTTATGTTGGTGCTATCAAAAATACACTTATATTCTCAGGCTGAAGTACAGTATAGTAGGCTTTATAGAGAGGCAGAACTTTTTCTGAGTACTTGAGGGCCAGTTGGTTGATTGTATAGCCTTGAGAAAGTTGCTTACATTATTTCTTCATCTATAAAACATTAATAAATAATTTTTTGTGGGGCAGTTATGTGGAATGGATGAAATCATACAGATAAAGCACTTAGTATTGTACCTAGGATACATTAAATAATCAGCAAATACATATTCATTCTCTTTCTGAGCTGATAAACTGCCTAATAAGCCTCTATATTTACAAGATTAACTAGTTTAGCTATGTTAGCTTTGTAGAACACTAACATTGTCACCAGTTCTAGAAAACAACTCAAGTTGTTTAGCAAGCAATAGCAAGTCAAATTATTTCCTATATTTCCACAAAGACAATATCAACTGAATGTGCCCATTCTCCTTGTCTCATGTGTTCTCTTGACTTTCTCATTTGTTATTTAATCGACATACATAGATTGAGTGCTTACTATATGCCAAGCAATATGTTAGGCATTGGGGAAACAGCAATGAAAAATACTCAGGGAGGTGGAACATACACAAGGTAAGTAAGTAAATTAGTATGTCAGAAAATAACAAGTGCCAAAGAGAAAAATTAAAGCAGAAATAGGAAATGTCAGGAGGATTGTGGGGTGGGAAGAGATTTGAGTATTTACATGGGGTGCCCAGGGAAGGCTTTCTTGAGATATTTGAGTAAAGACCTGAAGGGTATGTGAAAATTAGCCATGTGGGTAACTGGAGAAGTATCCCAGGCATGGAAAAAGTAATGGCAAAAGCCCTGAGGCAGGTTTGTGATTGGAGATGCGGTTATAGCCTAATGTGCTATGGGCAATCAAGTAGGCAGTAATATTAGAGGTAATAGTATCAATCATGTAAGACCCTATAGGGGTCTTACAAATTGTAAAAGGTAGCCCCTGGATTAGCAGCAGAAACATCAGCGTGGAAGAACATTCATCACCTGGGAATTTGTTTGAAATACAAATTTCTAAGTCCCACTTCAAACCTACAAAAATCAGAACCTCCAGGGGGTAGGGTTCAGTTATCTGCCTTAAAACCAGCCCTCCAGTTAATTCTGATGCTCACGACAGTTTGAGAACCCCTGGCCTCATAAGTGACGAAGGAGAGCAATGGGAGGGCTTGAGCAGACAGATGATGTCATGATCTGACGGACACTACAAAATACACACACACACACACACACACACACACACACAGACACACACACACACACTGATACTACTAAAACAATATAAATGTATATGTCTATCATTCCTGCTGTGTTGAATATATTCAAGGAAGAAGCAGTAAGACTTATTGGTAAACTAAGACAAAAGATAATGTGGATTTGACTTGATATTAGCAGAAAAGGTAATTGAGAAATTATGGAATTCTGGATATGCATATTTATTTATTTGGGAAGGGGCAGGGGCAGAGAAAGGGAGAAAGAGAATCCCAAGCAGTTTCATGCTGTCAGCACAGAGTTCTGCATGGGGCTTGATCCCATGAACAGTGAGAGAGTTGGACCCTTAACAGACTGAGCCACCCAGGTGCCCCTGGGATTGCAGATGTATTTTGAAGGTAGGCTCAACCAAATGGGTGGGATAAGAGAAGGAGAAGGCAAAGAAGACTACAAGAGTTTTGGCTAGAGAATCAAGAAGAACTAAGTTGCTATTAACTATTAAATCTTCCTCTCTTGGAAAAAAAAATCCAGAATCTAACTGTTAAAAATGATAAGGTCTATTTTTCTTGTCTCTTTCTGTGTTATTCTGTCATATTAGTAATTTTATAGCTACTTGGGGGAAACAGTGCAGATAAAACATTTTAATGCTGAGAATAAATACTTTTGAGGCTTTATAATTAAAAGTTTTTTACCTGAATTTTAAACTTATTTCTGAGAAATAATCAAATAAGACAAGTTTTAGTTCTAACCTGTCTTTGCTAAAGACATTATTATTATCATTATTATTACCCAATTTTCTCAGAACCTGGTAACAAAAGTTGAAAACTGGAAATTACCTGGAAAATGTGCCCTGTCAACTTTTAATAATTTAGATTATGGTAGAGAGAAAAAGAGTTATTACGAGAATCTTCGAACATTTCTTTCTTTTCCAGATAGAAAATTGAAATACAAGATTTGCTACCCAATGAATTCAGACATGCTTCATATAATAGCCAAGCAATGATATTCTCCTCTCTTTGTAAGCTCCCTGCCCAGAATTACAGCTTCAGTAACAAACTGGGTAACATTTCAACTAAAGTGCTTCAGAATCACTATATTTGAAGTACACCTGAATCTACTGTATGTTAACTAATTGGAATTAAAATAAAAACTTGAAAAAATAAAAATAAAATGGTAAAAAAAATAAAGTGCATCTTTTTTTTTTTTTTACTGTTCTTTCTTTTTTTAAAGTTAGTATGATTTTGAGAGAGAGAGCACCAGCAGGGGAGGGGCAAAGAGAGGGAGACAATCCCAAGCAGGCTCCGCACCCCTTAGTGCCAAGCCTAACATGTGGCTTGAACTCACAAAATGAGAGATCCTGACCTGAGCTGAAATCAAGAGCACATTGCTTAACCAACTGAGCCACCCGGGTGCCCTAAAAATATTTCTTTATTAATAGTATCAATGATTCTCACAGACTATTTGGTTTCTAGATAGATAATTTCTGATTTCCAAATAAAATCAATTTTTGAATATCTAAACTAGTGAAGTAAAACTTTGGGGAAGATCATGTCAACAAATTACTCCAGGCCCTTTGCTTTCACAACTCCTTTCCACCCATTTTTTTTGAGAGTTTATCAGCAATCAAAATGTATTACAATAAAAAATAAAGATAGCTTAGTCATGTGATAGTCCCTGATATTATTTTAACATTAAAGGTAACAAATGAAGATGTTTGGAAGTATAATTTTGAACTCGTTGAACACAATGCATTATGCAAAGTTATAGTTTTCTCTCTTTCTTTTCTTTCCTTCTTTCTTTTTTGATAGCTGGGATTATAAAATTCAGATCCAGCCAGTGTTGTTTACATTACAGTCACAGTGATTTTACAGCCACTACCATAGTGACCTATTGCTGTCCTATATTTTCAAAGAATCACTACATCTTACTATTGTGAAGAATCTTAAAGGCCAGCCTCAACAAGCAAAACTTTCAACACGAAAAAGTTATTTTAACATTTAGAGATTTTCTTCTAACATCTGCATAAAACTTTACAGGGGTGAAGAAGACAAGCAGCCCAGCCTTTGCTGAACACTTGGTAAAAGCTTATGCTCCAAGCCTATGTCATCTGACTCTACTACCCATCACCCTCCTGTTTAACCACTACCTAAGTCTTCTTCAACTATACTTTAGTCATTGCTACTTTCACATTTGGCATACAGTTGGCTTCTCCAGTTTTCTTAAGTTTATGTATTTGTGAGAGAGTGTGCACACATGCATGGGGCAGGGACAGAGAGAGAGAGAGAGAGAGAGAGAGAGAGAGAGAGAATCTTAAGCAGCCTCCACATCCAGCACAGAGCCCAATGTGGGATTCAATCTCACCCCCATGAGATCACAACCTGAGCTGATATAAAGAGTCACACACTCAGCCTACTGAGCTACATAGGCACTCCTGACTGCTCCAGTATTAATGCTGACATAATCCTGAGAAACTTCTGTGTCTATGTCTATGTCTATATTTGTTGGCAATTCTTTCTTAAACTCAATGATCTTAGCACTTCTCTTCCTTAACTCTGCCTGCCACCCAGATACAAAAAAGAGAATGAGTCAACCCAGACTTTTTTCTTCTCTCCCTTACATATTTAATTCAATAACTACATTAAAAAATTTTTCCAGCCTCACTTCTTTCACACCCATCACTTCCTCCACACCCAATGCTATCTTTGTAGCTTAGAGCCTTGTTTGCTCTTCCCTGGTTTTACTGAAATAACTCTCTAGCTGGTATTACCTTAAAATTCTCCTTTTCAATTCTTCCTACAGACTAAATTACAAATATGCATAATGCCCTTCAATTAGTGTTTATCACCTGTAGAGTAACTCCAAATGTTCAAAATGTGGTCCTCACTATATGACTTCCTTCTTTCTAACCAATGTATTACTCAAAATTCCCTTTCCCACAAACCATAATCCAGAATTTTGTAATGCTTAGAGTACTCAATCATTCCATACCTTGTAGTTCCACATCTATGCACAAATTTTGACTCCACCTGGAATTCTTGCTCTTTCTTCCTACCCAGACCAATTGCCTTTCTCGAGAATTTCTACTCATCTTTGAAGCCTCAGATTAATCATTATGCCCTCTACCAAGATTTCTTGATTGCTGTAGGCTCAGGCAATCATTTCCCTCATTTGTGCTGCCACTATGTCTTAAACCTACCTCTACTGTTATAGACAGTATGTTTTATTAAATATGATTGTGTTCAAGTTTATCTCCACTCCTAGACTCTGTGTACTTTGGTATGAACTGTGTGTGTGTGTGTGTGAATGATCTTATTTGTATCCCCAATACTTCGCCATAATTGGTGCCCAACCAATATTTACCGAATCAGAAAGTGAAAGAATAAACAGATATATTTAGAGTGAGTTTTACCTTAGAGATGTAGGTAAATTTGGCAATTACTCTGACAAAGGAAAAATAAACATCTGTTTTTACTTTATAGAGAGAAGGTAATAAATAAAAGATGATTATGATATGCATGTGTCCTTCATAATGAGTTGGATAATTAAGAGAGTGATTACAGAATCAAGATATAGTCCCTCAAAAGAGAGTAAAAGCTCTAACAGTAAATGAGCTGGAATTTTTCTTGAGGAACAGAAAGCAATCAAGGCAAAATGACATGATATTTTTAAATAGATGAAAGCTTATATTTGTGTAATTCTTCTCTACCCTTTTCATTTCAAAGGAAATTATGATTGCTATCTGACTGGATATTGAATGAACAAGGAAAGTTTTAGCTTAAGGGCAGTCCCTAAACAATACCCAAATAAAAGCTTGCATGCCAGTTTTAAAATAAAATTTCATGAAACTGTAAAATAATCCCCTTTCAAACAGTCAAGATACCAAAGAGGAAATTAAAGATACTGTGAACTTGTATTCATATTGTCCAATCTATGCACCAAAGTTAATAAAGGATATTATAATAAACTTATAATTGACTTTAAAACATAGGACTTTAGTTTAAAATATGCAAATCAAGAAAACTTCTATCACTTTTCGAGAATCCAAGATACTACTGAGAAAGAGAATATAGCATAATCTCCATTCTTTTCTGCTCTAAGTATTATCAATACACACATGATCAATTCAAACTGCCCCTCTCCTACAAATCCATTCAACAATATATAATTACAGTTTTTCACCAACTCAAAGGCACACTTTTTAGCATGTTACTATGTGGAAGTATTTTATTGTGAAAGAGCATAATGGTGTAAGTTATAAAACATGGGGATCTTAAAGATTAGAAGATATAAGGTTAAAAGCCTATAATCTGGTTTTTCCACTGTCAATCCAGGCTGTGGTCAATGAACTAAAAAGAAAACTCATTTTTGGTATTTTGTTTTGTTTTCTACTCAGTATCACAAAATATGTTATTTCATCTCTTCTAAACAGCAGGAAAAATGATCAACAAAAGGAAACCAAAATTTTCTACCCAGAAGAAAACCTGAGTAAATTCCTACACCTGAATTTCTAATAACTACTTAAATAAATGGATAAATTGACATGTATTTTGATTCTTTAAGATGATATACAAATCCTTAAACTCAGGAAAAACACATCTGGAGAATAAAATTGTTTTCACATCTAACTCAGTTGTCACTGCTGCTCAATATTTCTAGGGTCCTGTAGGACACACAATTAGGCTGAGAAGTACACACTACCCCATTTTCTCCATCCTCATCCCTAGAAGGAGGACTAGTTCTCAAGCTCATTCTCACACTCTTGCACTCACTGTGGAGTATGAGTCTGTTAGGTTTCAGAGTCACTATAGTTGTTTAATAAATGAACATACCACTTAATGCCTTAGCATTCCTAATTGTTGCAACTCCTTGATTTGATCTCCGAAATGTGCTGCACTGTCCTTCCCTCCTACTCCTTCATGCCATCTGATACTTTACCTGATCATCTCCAGTCCACTGTCACCTCCCTATTCCTTCAGATTATCCATATTCTACTGTTTATGAATCCATCTCTACATAGTATGGATTCCATGATTTCCAATTTCTTTATTTATTAATAGGATAATTTATTATTAGAACTCCTGTCCACTCACCCTGCCCAACTCTGTGTTTCTCCTTCCCAACATGTATCTTGGTGCTTGCTTTGCATTTAATTTCATGTTACTTATAAATTTGTAGATTTTCCCCTCACACCAGGCTTAACCATCATAAGAACAAGAGGCACTTCTAGGACAGATTATTTTTAATGATGCTTAATAATCTTCTGAAGTCCAACTATCTCTGCTTGATTGGATATTTGAGTTGTTTACATTTTTTCATTATTAAAAATGTATTTGTTACAATCTCTCTTACTCTTTTAGAATTTTCTTTAGAAGGAAATCTCCAGGAATGTGACATGTAAAAATTAATTTTCTTAATAATTTTGATACTTATTTCCAGATTGCTTTCAAAAAAGGAAACAGAAATTTAGCTTCCCACCAATAATATATGAGGCTCTGTCATACTCTGTCTTCAACATCATTCAGTGCTGAAATTTTAAAAAGTCTTTGATAATTTAATAGACTTAAAAATTTATTTTTGCTTTTAATTTATAAGGCTTGATTTAAATTTGGTTTAAAATTATATCTTAATTATAAATATATCATTTATATTTATAAGGATACAATCAATTATAATTTTACTTCTGTCAACAGCCAGGTCTTATGCTTTACTCATTATCCATTTAGGTTTTAATATTTATATCATAATTTGTATAAACCTATATTAACATTTTGTCAATTTTTAAAATTTGATTTTTAGAGTATTTTCACATGACAGGCTTACATTTATATAATACATTTCTGAATTCTGTAATGATTTTTGGTATTAAAATTGCTTCCACATCCAGAGACATAGTAAACATTACAATTTTACTCAACATAATTATTTGCTAATTTTAACTCTATAATTTGCTTGAAATTTATTTCATTATATAGGATGAGGTGATGATCCTTTTCATAAAATTCTAATTGCAGTTCAGCTAACAATGCTACATTGAATACAGATCCTCATATCCCTTCTGATATCCTTCCAAAATGACAACAAAGGGATAAAAATAGTATAAATCTTTGATAAGGAAAGGGAAGGACAAAACAAAAGTTTGGAATCCAGAAAGCATATCAAATTAGCTAATTAAAATGAGAGATTTGGAAAGCTGAAACCCAGATATGCAATTGGCAAACTCGAGAAGTAACCCTCACTTTATTCTTAAAAGCCCAAGAAAAGTTTAGGAATGGCAGCAGGATTCAGTACCAAGCAGTGGTTAGGACAGAGACATAAACCAAGAAAAAAAGTTAAAAGTTCTATTTAGGAAATAATTAGAATTTCAGATACCACGGGTAACTGTTCCCCTGAGATAGCATTTTCTCTCTGGCAAGAATGAATCCGAAGAAATCTATACTGTGGCTCATGCGGCCAGGCTGGTGACAGATACCACCCTGATAAAAACATGGGAGTCATAAGAATCTGGGTTCTCCGGAGAAATAGAACCAAAAAGATGAATATATGCGCATACATGAGATTTATTATGAGAGATTGTCTCATGAAATTATAAAGGCAGAAAATTCTCAAGGTCTGCAGTCAGGTATAGTTTCAGCGAGTCAGGCAAATAGCCAGAGAATAAGCATAAGTTCTCCATCTTTTGTTCTGTTTAGGCTTCAGACTGATTGGATGAGGTCTGCACACATTAGGGAGGGTAGTCTTCTTTCCTCGGGTCTACCAGTTCAAATGTTAATCATATCCAGAAACCTCCACACAGGTATACTTAAATAATGTCTAAGCAAATATCTAGGGACCCCATGGTCCAGCCAAGTTGACACATAAAAATTACCATTACCCAGGTTCAGGGTTTTTCTCCATATCAAGTAGCAAAACCCTAGCCTACTTCTTCCATAGAGTTCCCAGAATTTTGGCACACTGTGTTAAACTCTCCAGGAAGGAAACAACGACAAAAATTCCTCTGATGAATCCAACTAGCTGAGGAGACCCAGCCTCAAAAACACTGAGCTTAAGAAGTCGCTTAATCAAGCCATCATACCAAATGATCCTACAGAGAACATCATTGTTAACAAGCCCCTCAGTGATTCATTCTTAAACTTGAATTCATAATCAAGGATCAGGAGGCATTAGATGGGAAAACTCTAGATTTAAAGAAGAGGCAGAATCAGAGCAAATTTAAAGAAACAAGATGAGGCAAGAAAAATAAAAAGATAGTACATCTTAAAATAAGAGAGTGAATGAATGTGGAAACTGCAGACATGATAAGTAGGAAAAAACAACAAAAATAAGAGAGGAAAGATAAACTTAAAGTCTCTTGGTAAATGTAACTAAAAGAAATTGTTGGATAATGGAAATCGGTGGATATTAGAGAATCAGTCCAAAAGTTACATCATTTAAAAATAGGAACTCCAAAGAAAGCCAACCAAAAAACAGAAGAAAAGAAAATGTCAGAAACAGAGTATAATGAACTGAATTGTGTCCTACCCCCCCCCCCATTCATATGTTCAAATCCTAGGCCCTAGTACCTCAGAATACAATGTGATTGGAGATTATTAAGGTAAAATGAGTTCTTATAGGTGGACCCTAATCCAATGGGATTAATGTCTTTTTAAGAAGAAGAGATTAGGACACAGATACACACAGAGGAAGGACCGTGTAAAGACACTGGAAGAAGATAACCATCTGCAAACCAAGGAGAACAGCCTTAGAAGAAACCAACCCCACTGCACCTTAATCTTAGACTCCTAACCTCTGGAATTGTAAAAACATAAATGCTAATGTTCAATCTGCCCAGTCTGTGGAATTTTGTTGTGGAAGCTCTAGAAAAACTAATACAAATAGCCCAAGAGGGGCTCCTGGGTGGCTCAGTTGGTTGAGCATATGACTCTTGGTTTCGGCTCAGGTCATGATCTCATGTTTTGTGAGTTTGAGCCCCACATTGGCCTCTGGACTGACAGCATGGAACCTGCTTGAGATTCTCCACCCCCCCCCCTCTCTCTCTCTCTCTCTGCCCCTCCCTTGCTCATGCACTCACTCTCCCTCTTCCTAAAAATAAATAAAACTTAAAAAAAAATAGCTCAAGAAATTGTCCCACACCTGAAATATATGAATGTCCAACTTAAATTCACCATATGCTAACATTGTAAATGAAAAAAAAAAGAAGAAGAAGATGATGACAAGAGGCTTTACGAAAGTTCATAACATAAATAAAAGAGAAGATCCAAAAATCTACCTAACAAAGAGGGCACATGAAAAGGATGAATTAGAAATTAGAACTTAACAACAATTCTGAAAAGCAATACTGGGAGCAGAAAGAAAAGCAAGAAACACCTTTAAAATCTAAAAGGCAATGATTTTCAAATGAGAATTCTTTATCATTCTAGATTATCTGTTCAATATGAGGTCAAAGATGTACATCTGCCTGAGTGGCTCAGTCAGTTGAGCCTCTGTCTTCGGCTGATCATGATCTCACAGTTTGTGAGTTTGAGCCTTGTGTCAGGCTCTGTGCTGACAGCTCAGAGCCTGGAGCCTGCTTCAGATTCTGTGCCTCCCCCTCTCTCTGTGCCTCCCATGCTCATGCTCTATATCTCTCTGTCTCTCAATAATAAATAAACGTTAAAAAAATTTTTAAAAAGGGGCTCCTGGGTGACTCAGTCAGTTGGACAGCCGACTACAGCTCAGGTCATGATCTCACGGTCTGCGAGTTCCAGCCCCACATCGGGCTCTGTGCTGAAGGCTCAGAGGCTGGAGCCAGCTCCCGATTCTGTGCCTCCCTCTCTCTCTGCCCCTTCCCTTGTTTGTTTCTGTCTCAAAAACAATAAACATTGAAAAAATTTTTTTAAAAAGATGTACATGTGAAAGACTTCAAAAACATTTAAGTTCTATGCACCATTGGTCATAAATTACTGGAGACAATCCATCAGAAAGAGAAACTAAGAATGAGAAAGCTGTGGGACATAGGAAGTCAAAGGATTAAATAGGACAGAAAAGTGAAGAAATCACACAAATGCTAAAGAGGAAGTGCCCAGAATGAGAAATGAATAACAGGCCTACAGCAAACACAGTCTAGATCAGAAGAAAATGTAGAGGACATTAAAAGAGAATGTGTCAGGTCTGAATGTTTTGAGAGGACCTTATACTACAGGAAGAGAGTTAAGGAATGAAGTAGTCTCAGGTTCATTAAAAAAACTGAGCAAATGGGAGCCCCTGGGTGGCTCAGTTGGTTAAGTGTCCGACTTCAGTTCAGGTCAAGATCTCACAGTTCATGAGTTCAAGCCCTGTGTCAAGCTCTGCTGACAGCTCAGAGCCTGGAGCCTGCTTCAGATTCTGTGTCTCCCTCTCTCTCTGCTCCTCCTCCACTTGTGCTCTTTCTCTCTCAAAAATAAATAAATCAACATTTTTTAAAAAAATTGAACAAATGTGGGGCGCCTGGGTGGCTCAGTTGGTTGAGCGGCCAACTCTTGATTTTGGCTCAGGTCATGCTACCAAGGTCATGGGATCCAGCCCCATGTCGGTCTACATAATGAGTGTGGAGTCGGCTTAGGATTCTCTCTCCCCCTCTACCCCTCTCCCCTGTTCATACTCTCTCTGTTCTCTCAAATAAATATAAAAAAATGAAAAACTAAAAAAAACCTGAACAAATGAAAATAATGTCAGATATTCAGCTCAAACAACGTGTTACAAAGAAAATGTGATGATGATTCTGTTCTGAATCATATTTACATAACTATAATCATGCAGGAACTCTCTATGATAACATGACGAGGAGGTGAGGGGGAAAGATGTGGCGGCACCATTTGTGGTTTGGGGTGGGAGGCAGCACGAAAAATAATGTTTCTCATGGGCAGTAAGAGGGACTTGACAGATAAGATGCAAACCTGAAAGAAATAAAGGAAAAGAAAGAAATCAGAAATTGAAGTTAAACACCAAAGAAAGAGCTACGAGATTTTAAAAGGATAACCACTTAGGAAATGGAATCTGTGGGGGAAAGGGTAATTGTTCAAAGTAAAAACTCCCAAAGAACTATTTGAATTTTTTAAATGTATACATTTTTTAAGTGTATCATTGGAAAACAATTTAAGTGATAAAACCCAGTTGTTAAATACCACTTACTGAATACTTTTTTCTATTTTCTACTGTCTTTGATACAGCCAATCACATATTGAATTATCGCTTAAAATACTCTTTTGGGGGTTATTTGCACTGTCGTACTGTTATCTTCTATGATTATAACAATATCAAACTTTTTTTTTTTTACAAATTGAAGTATGATATAATTTTATATTAGTTGCTAATGTAAAACAATGATTTGGTATTTATATATATTATAAAATGATCACTACAAGAAGTCTAGTTAACATCCCCTCACTGCACGGTTACATTTTTTGTGTGTATGATGAGAACTTTTAAGATCTACTGTCTTAGCAATTTTCTTTTTTTTTTTCAATATATGAAATTTATTGTCAAATTGGTTTCCATACAACACCCAGTGCTCATCCCAAAAGGTGCCCTCCTCAATACCCATCAACCACCCTCCCCTCCCTCCCACCCCCCATCAACCCTCAGTTTGTTCTCAGTTTTTAACAGTCTCTTATGCTTTGGCTCTCTCCCACTCTAACCTCTTTTTTTTTTTCTTCCCCTCCCCCATGGGTTTCTGTTAAGTTTCTCAAGATCCACATAAGAGTGAAAACATAGGGTATCTGTCTTTCTCTGTATGGCTTAATTCACTTAGCATCACACTATCCAGTTCCATCCACGTTGCTACAAAAGGCCATATTTCATTCTTTCTCATTGCCACGTAGTATTCCATTGTGTATACAAACCACAATTTCTTTATCCATTCATCAGTTGATGGACATTTAGGCTCTTTCCACAATTTGGCTATTGTTGAGAGTGCTGCTATAAACATTGGGGTACAAGTGCCCCTATGCATCACTACTCCTGTATCCCTTGGGTAAATTCCTAGCAGTGCTATTGCTGGGTCATAGGGTAGGACCATTTTTAATTTTCTGAGGAACCTCCACACTGCTTTCCAGAGCGGCTGCACCAATTTGCGTTCCCACCAACAGTGCAAGAGGGTTCCCGTTTCTCCACATCCTCGCCAGCATCTATAGTCTCCTGATTTCTTCATTTTGGCCACTCTGACTGGCGTGAGGTGATATCTGAGTGTGGTTTTGATTTGTATTTCCCTGATAAGGAGCGACGTTGAGCATCTTTTCATGTGCCTGTTGGCCATCCGGATGTCTTCTTTAGAGAAGTGTCTATTCATATTTTCTGCCCATTTCTTCACTGGGTTATTTGTTTTTTGGGTGTGGAGTTTGGTGAGCTCTTTATAGATTTTGGATACTAGCCCTTTGTCCGATATGTCATTTGCAAATATCTTTTCCCATTCCGTTGGTTGCCTTTTAGTTTTGTTGGTTGTTTCCTTTGCTGTGCAGAAGCTTTTTATCTTCATAAGGTCCCAGTAATTCATTTTTGCTTTTAATTCCCTTGCCTTTGGGGATGTGTCGAGTAAGAGATTGCTACGGCTGAGGTCAGAGAGGTCTTTTCCTGCTTTCTCCTCTAGGGTTTTGATGGTTGCCTGTCTCACATTCAGGTCCTTTATCCATTTTGAGTTTATTTTTGTGAATGGTGTGAGAAAGTGGTCTAGTTTCAACCTTCTGCATGTTGCTGTCCAGTTCTCCCAGCACCATTTGTTAAAGAGACTGTCTTTTTTCCATTGGATGTTCTTTCCTGCTTTGTCAAAGATGAGTTGGCCATACGTTTGTGGGTCTAGTTCTGGGGTTTCTATTCTATTCCATTGGTCTATGTGTCTGTTTTTGTGTCAATACCATGCTGTCTTGATGATGACAGCTTTGTAGTAGAGGCTAAAGTCTGGGATTGTGATGCCTCCCGCTTTTGTCTTCTTCAAAATTACTTTGGCTATTCGGGGCCTTTTGTGGTTCCATATGAATTTTAGGATTGCTTGTTCTAGTTTCGAGAAGAATGCTGGTGCAATTTTGATTGGGATTGCATTGAATGTGTAGATAGCTTTGGGTAGTATTGACATTTTGACAACATTTATTCTTCCAATCCATGAGCAGGGAATGTCTTTCCATTTCTTTTTTTTTTTTTTTAATTCTTTTTCAACGTTTTTTATTTATTTTTGGGACAGAGAGAGACAGAGCATGAACGGGGGAGGGGCAGAGAGAGAGGGAGACACAGAATTGGAAACAGGCTCCAGGCTCCGAGCCATCAGCCCAGAGCCTGACGCGGGGCTCGAACTCACGGACCGCGAGATCGTGACCTGGCTGAAGTCGGACGCTTAACCGACTGCGCCACCCAGGCGCCCCTCCATTTCTTTATATCTTCTTCAACTACCTTCATAAGCTTTCTATAGTTTTCAGCATACAGATCTTTTACATCTTTGGTTAGATTTATTCCCAGGTATTTTATGCTTCTTGGTGCAATTGTGAATGAAATCAGTTTCTTTATTTGTCTTTCTATTGCTTCATTGTTAGTGTATAAGAATGCAACTGATTTCTGGACATTGATTTTGTATCCTGCAACTTTGCTGAATTCATCTATCAGTTCTAGCAGACTTTGGGTGGAGTCTATCGGATTTTCCATGTATAAAGTCATGTCATCTGCAAAAAGCGAAAGCTTGACTTCATCTTTGCCAATTTGGATGCTTTGATTTCCTTTTGTTGTCTGATTGCTGATGCTAGAACTTCCAGCACTATGTTAAACAACAGCGGTGAGAGTGGGCATCCCTGTCGTGTTCCCGATCTCAGGGAAAAAGCTCTCAGTTTTTCCCCATTGAGGATGATGTTAGCTGTGGGCTTTTCATAAATGGCTTTTAACATGTTTAAGTATGTTCCTTCTATCCCGACTTTCTCAAGGGTTTTTATTAAGAAAGGGTGCTGGATTTTGTCAAAGGCCTTTTCTGCATCGATTGACAGGATCATATGGTTCTTCTCTTTTCTTTTATTAATGTGATGTATCACGTTGATTGATTTGCGGATGTTGAACCAGCCCTGCATCCCAGGAATGAATCCCACTTGATCATGGTGAATAATTCTTTTTATATGCTGTTGAATTCGATTTGCTAGTATCTTATTGAGAATTTCTGCATCCATATTCATCGGGGATATTGGCCTGTAGTTCTCTTTTTTTACTGGGTCTCTGTCTGGTTTAGGAATCAAAGTAATACTGGCTTCATAGAATGAGTCTGGAAGTTTTCCTTCCCTTTCTATTTCTTGGAATAGCTTGAGAAGGATAGGTATTATCTCTGCTTTAAACGTCTGGTAGAACTCCCCTGGGAAGCCATCTGGTCCTGGACTCTTATTTGTTGGGAGATTTTTGATAACCGATTCAATTTCTTTGCTGGTTATGGGTCTGTTCAAGCTTTCTCTTTCCTCCTGATTGAGTTTTGGAAGAGTGTGGATGTTTAGGAATTTGTCCATTTCTTCCAGGTTGTCCAATTTGTTGGCATATAATTTTTCATAGATTTCCCTGATAATTGTTTGTATCTCTGAGGGATTGCCTGTAATCATTCCATTTTCATTCATGATTTTATCTATTTGGGTCATCTCCCTTTTCTTTTTGAGAAGCCTGGCTAGAGGTTTGTCAATTTTGTTGATTTTTTTCAAAAAACCAACTCTTGGTTTCGTTGATCTGCTCTACAGTTTTTTTAGATTCTATATTGTTTATTTCTGCTCTGATATTTATTATTTCTCTTCTTCTGCTGGGTTTAGGCTGCCTTTGCTGTTCTGCTTCTATTTCCTTTAGGTGTGCTGTTAGATTTTGTATTTGGGATCTTTCTTGTTTCTTTTAATTTTTTTTTTCAACGTTTATTTATTTTTGGGACAGAGAGAGACAGAGCATGAACGGGGGAGGGGCAGAGAGAGAGGGAGACACAGAATCGGAAACAGGCTCCAGGCTCTGAGCCATCAGCCCAGAGCCTGACGCGGGGCTCAAACTCACGGACCGCGAGATCGTGACCTGGCTGAAGTTGGACGCTTAACCGACTGCGCCACCCAGGCACCCCGTTTCTTGTTTCTTGAGATAGGCCTGGATTGCAATGTATTTTCCTCTCAGGACTGCCTTCGCTGCATCCCAAAGCGTCTGGATTGTTGTATTTTCATTTTCGTTTGTTTCCATGTATTTTTTAATTTCTTCTCTAATTGCCTGGTTGACCCACTCATTCTTTAGGAGGGGTGTTCTTTAACCTCCATGCTTTTGGAGGTTTTCCAGACTTTCTCCTGTGGTTGATTTCAAGCTTCATAGCTTTGTGGTCTGAAAGTATGTATGGTATAATTTCAATTCTTGTAAACTTCTGAAGGGCTGTTTTGTGAGCCAGTATATGATCTATCTTGGAGAAGGTTCCATGTGCACTCGAGAAGAAAGTATATTCTGTTGCTTTGGGATGCAGAGTTCTAAATATATCTGTCAAGTCCATCTGATCCAATGTATCATTCAGGGCCCTTGTTTCTTTATTGACCATGTGTCTAGATGATCTATCCATTTCTGTAAGTGGAGTGTTAAAGTCCCCTGCAATTACCACATTCTTATCAATAAGGTTGCTTCTGTTTATGAGTAATTGTTTTATATATTTGGGGGCTCTGGTATTCGGCACATAGACATTTATAATTGTTAGCTCTTCCTGGTGGATAGACCCTGTAACTATTATATAATGTCCTTCTTCATCTCTTGTTACAGGCTTTAATTTAAAGTCTAGTTTGTCTGATATAAGTATGGCTACTCCAGCTTTCTTTTGGCTTCCAGTAGCATGATAAATAGTTCTCCATCCCCTCACTCTCAATCTAAAGGTGTCCTCAGATATAAAATGAGTCTCTTGTAGACAGCAAATAGATGGGTCTTGTTTTTTTATCCATTCTGATACCCTATGTCTTTTGGTTGGCGCATTTAATCCATTTACATTCAGTGTTATTATAGAAAGATACGGGGTTAGAGTCATTATGATGTCTGTATGTTTTATGCTTGTAGTGATGTCTCTTGTACTTTGTCTCACAGGATCCCCCTTAGGATCTCTTGTAGGGCTGGTTTAGTGGTGACAAATTCCTTCAGTTTTTGTTTGTTTGGGAAGACCTTTATCTCTCCTTCTATTCTAAATGACAGACTTGCTGGATAAAGGATTCTCGGCTGCATATTTTTTCTGTTTAACACACTGAAAATCTCGTGCCAATTCTTTCTGGCCTGCCAAGTTTCAAAAGAGAGATCAGTCATGAGTCTTATAGGTCTCCCTTTGTATGTTAGGGCAAGTTTATCCCTTGCTGCTTTCAGAATTTTCTCTTTATCCTTGTATTTTGCCAGTTTCACTATGATATGTCATGCAGAAGATCGATTCAAGTTACGTCTGAAGGGAGTTCTCTGTGCCTCTTGGATTTCAATGCCTTTTTCCCTCCCCAGTTCAGGGAAGTTCTCAGCTATTATTTCTTCCAGTACCCCTTCAGCACCTTTCCCTCTCTCTTCCTCCTCTGGGATACCAATTATGCGTATATTATTTCTTTTTAGTGTATCACTTAGTTCTCTAATTTTCCCCTCATACTCCTGGATTTTTTATCTCTCTTTTCTCAGCTTCCTCTTTTTCCATAACTTTATCTTCTAGTTCACCTATTCTCTCCTCTGCCTCTTCCATCCGAGCTGTCTTGGTTTGCATTTTGTTTTGCATTTCCTTTAAAGCGTTTTTCAGCTCCTCGTGACTGTTCCTTAGTCCCTTGATCTCTGTAGCAAGAGATTTTCTGCTGTCCTCTATACTGTTTTCAAGCCCAGCGATTAATTTTATGACTATTATTCTAAATTCACTTTCTGTTATATTATTTAAATCCTTTTTGATCAGCTCATTAGCTGTTGTTATTTCCTGGAGATTCTTCTGAGGGGAATTCTTCCGCTTGGTCATTTTGGATAGTCCCTGGTGTGGTGCAGACCTGCAGGGCACTTCCCCTGTGCTGTGGTGTATAACTGGAGTTGGTGGGCGGGGCCGCAGTCAGTCCTGATGTCTGCCCCCAGCCCACCGCTGGGGCCACAGTCAGACTGGTGTGTGCCTTCTCTTCCCCTCTCCTAGGGGTGGGATTCACTGTGGGGTGGCGTGGCCCGTCTGGGCTACTTGCACACTGCCAGGCTTGTGGTGCTGGGGATCTGGTGTATTAGCTGGGGTGGGTAGGCAAGGTGCACGGGGGCAGGAGGGGCAGGCTTAGCTCGCTTCTCCTTAGGTGATCCACTTCAGGAGGGGCCCTGTGGCAGCGGGAGGGAGTCAGATCCCCTGCCGGAGGTTTGGCTTCACAGAAGCACAGAGTTGGGTGTTTGCCCGGAGCCAGCAAGTTCCCTGGCAGGAACTGGTTCCCTTTGGGATTTTGGCTGGGGGATGGGCGAGGGAGATGGCGCTGGGGAGCGCCTTTGTTCCCCGCCAAACTGAGCTCTGTCGCCCGGGGGCTCAGTAACTCTCCCTCCCTTTGTCCTCCAGCCTTTCCGCTTTCCGAGCAGAGCTGTTAACTTATGACCACCCAGATGCTAAGTCGCGCTTACTGTGGGAACACACTCCGTCCGGCCCCTCCGCTTTTGCCAGCCAGACTCGGGGGCTCTGCTTGGCCGGCAGGCTGTCCCTCCAACTCGGCTCCCTCCCGCCAGTCCGTGGAGCGTGCACCCCCTCGCCACCCTTCCTACCCTCTTCTGTGGGCCTCTCATCTGCGCTTGGCTCCGGAGACTCCGTTCTGCTAATCCTCTGTCGGTTTTCTGGGTTATTTAGGCAGGTGTAGGTGGAATCCGAGTGATCAGCAGGACGCGCCGTGAGCACAGCGTCCTCCTACGCCGCCATCTTCCGACCTCTCCCCCGCAATTTTCAAATATACAACAGTATGGTCAACTATAATAGCCATGCTCTGAAACTATTTTCAAGATTATGATATCACAAAAAACTAAGATTGTGCAAACCTCGGGCTTCATCACAATTCTTTCTAAATTCTAAGATATCTTTCAGATTAAACAAAAAAAAATTTTGTCAAAATTTTAAAAAAGAATAAAATAAGTAAACCCAGTGATCCTTTAGAGAGTATATCCTAGTATCCTCTGGTTTTTAAAACCTTTGCAGGTTTCTCTTTCTTGATTCTTCAAGAACAAAACGCCCACTTACACCCATTTCCTGTGCATCCAGTTTTCTGTGCATCTTAAAAAAATTTGCAGAATTTCATTAAGTGATTATGCTCAGCTGCATGATGGTCAACCTTAACTAGGGCTACTGGCTCTGGAATTTAATTTTTTTAATAAACTCCCTGTATCACTCCAGTCATTTACCAACTTCTTAATTTTCACAAACTACACCCTATTTCTTTTATTCCACATTAATGGCACTGCTTCATATTCATGTTCCTTTGAATGACCAATTACTTCCCACTACATTCTTCATGTATCTCCTAGCTCTTCTCAAATATTGATTGATTGACCCTTCTACTTTTCATTTTATTCTCCTATAATTAATCCCAAGCGAAAATTAAAAACATTCAAATATCAAGGTACTATTTCCTACAAAATTTATGTCAAAATACGCCCCCCCCCAAATACCCTTAATCTGTGAAAATCAAGTCATACATCTAATGTTTAGAAAACGAATTTTCAGGTTGCTAAACAAACCATAAAATCCTAATTGTGGCTTCCACAGGTTCTGTATTTTGTGGACTATGGCAGCCTAGCAGGTAAGGAGACACCCTCACGTTCATAGCAAGCACTGTTAGCACGCAATACTAGCCTAGAATTGCTCGAAATCACGAATTAGCAGCTGCTGTGTGAAAGACTGAATTCTGCTCAGGAGAGGTGAGAGGGAGCGTGGAAGATAAAGACTGGGGTTGATTATACAATATGGGAAGTCACTGGTGTATAAAAGTGAAATGGAAATATGAGTGCTATTATTTGTGATTGTAGTAAGATTAATAGTAAGTATTATTGTGTGGTGCCTGGGTGGCTTAGTTGGTTAGGCGTCCGACTTCAGCTCAGGTCATGATCTCACGGTCCGTGAGTCCGAGCCCTGTGTTGGGCTCTGTGCTGACAGCTCAGAGCCTGAAGCCTGCTTCAGATTCTGTGTCTCCCTCTGTCTGCCCCTCCCCCACTCACACTCTGTCTCTGAAAAATGAATAAATGTTAAAAAAGTTTCTTTTAATAAAAAGGTAAGTATTGTTGTAAAGTATGCCTCGTATCTTCTTTTAACCTTATTTGCTTTGATCCTGCAGCCCCATCATATAAATATATTCAAGTCTTGCCTTTTAATCTACAATGAGGCAGTAAACGTCTCTGGTTTCACACTACACTACAATTACACGTCAGCGACACCTTGACCATAAGGACTGGCTCTTATGGCGACCTTCAAGTGGGTCCCAAAATACTGGCTCCAATGCCAGGAACCAAAATCATACATCTAGCTATTTAAATATGGGCATTAAAACAATGCAGGGCTTAATGAAATACTTCTTGCTATTTCAGCTACTGAGACATTAGTTCTCAATAATAGTTTTGAAAATTTATCCACATCAAAAATGTTCATTTGACCTCATTTAAACAGAGACTTTACTTCCCTTGCCAAGATTCCAGGTACATTTTCAGAAGAGAAGTAAAATAATAGAGCAGTACAACTTTCATATATTTTAGGACTTTACTTGCAAGGCCTTTCTTTGGGCCTATTATCAGATCCTTGCCAGCTAAAAATCATTTTACTTGAGGGCCTAAAATATAAGCCTGTGCTATTTTCCCAGTTGATTTATAAGGTGCCTGTGCACTAAGAGCTGAAATTGCTTGCCCATATTTATTCCATTTTTAGTCAGGAGAGCCCAGGTCAGTCAGTAGCTCGATCATTCTCACTCAAAATTAGCTCAAATTTTGTTTTTTATTTTTATTTTTACTCTTCTATAAATGCTCTTTATTTTACCCTTTAAATTCTGCACGTTCTCTGAGGGCCGAAGTCTAGACTTACCTCAGATAACATGGATGTTAAAAATGCTGCTTCACGAAAATCTCCTTCATATAGGGTGACCTTCTGTCATTAGGAACTAGAAAAGGCAGGTGAATGGGAGGCTTGAATTTCCTCATCATGTGTACTTTAAAAGGCTTACATCGAAAATCTTGTCCTGGTGAAAAGAATGCCTTGACACAACTGAATCATGACCATCTCCACAGAGTCTCGTGTACCATTGGATTTAAGTAACATTATTAAAGTGAGCATGTGAATGGAATAGATATTATACAGATACTCTGAAATATGAATTTTAGCAATGGAGCTGTAGCATGCCGTGCTGGGAACCAGCAATGGAGAAAGAACACAAGGCATTCCTTATAACAAAGACTTTATGCAGCCCTTAATTTATTATTTACACCATTTCTTTCTCTAGAGACCACTTATAATAAAGACCCATATTCAGTAAAAACATTAAAGTAAGAAGAAAAAAAGAATAGGAGTACCATTAGTAATATCTGGGCTGGGGAAGATTTGAGAAGAGAATAAAAATTCAGAAACAGGAAACTGTTGTACTAGAAACCCTAGGCTAAACGTATGGAAGCATACATTTAATTTGGCAGCTAATGCAAAAAGGGAAACAGATACCTCTCGCACTTCTATTTATAGGAAGTATACTTCTTCTTTAGGCAAAATAATAATAATACCAAAAAAAAGCCACACACAACTTTTTCCTAGTACTCACTTTCAAGAGAAATTTGTTCCATAAGATTCATGTAACGAGTATTGAACATAAGTGAGACTTTTAACAGCAGTATTATAAAACACAAAGATACAGTTTTTATGTGGTCACCATGTGAAACTCCAAAGGCAAAGAAAAAAGAGTAAAATAGCGATAGCTATTGAAACTAAACAAAAGGCATGTTTCAGGCATTCATTATCTAGCTATAAATGTTAGGACCACGTCTATACTTTTCATCATCAGTTACAGTTAAAGTCTGAAGGATATTAATACATGATGTAAAAGTATATTAGCAAACTTAAAAGTTTTAATAACTTTGACATGTAACTCTCCTTGATATTTAGAGTCTAAAAAAGTTTATATAAATCATAATGTGTGTATATGTATGCGTGTGTGTATATACACATGTATATACACACACGCATACATATATATATATATATACATATATATATATATATATATATATATATATAATATCTTTAGGCATTTTGGCATTTCGCATACTATAGTTACAAGGAACTGAACTGAAACCCTGGGAAACCAGTGGACAAAAAACAGTGCAAGTCTACTCAGAGGAGATTTACTGTTTAAATTAAAAAAAAAATCTTTTAATTTAGACTGAACTAAAATGCAGCACCTATATACATTGATGAATACACATAAATTCATTTTGATTAGCACTTTCTCACCCAATATCAAATGATG
Organism: Lynx canadensis; assembly: GCF_007474595.2. Taxonomy (NCBI): domain Eukaryota; kingdom Metazoa; phylum Chordata; class Mammalia; order Carnivora; family Felidae; genus Lynx; species Lynx canadensis. Next base: position 46,847,238 of record NC_044320.2, on the reverse strand, counting down.
CTGAGTAGATAGGACCTTTTAAGCATTGCCAGATGTTTTTGATCAGTATTTATCTCTCTTTTTATACACTTTACTAAGAGATCATATATTAACATGCAGCTGGAGTATACCTTTCAAACTCAATAAGCCTAAGAACTGTTTCCAGCTGACATGGCATATACTGGAGCTGTAATTACTAATCACTGGAGAATCAAGTAAGATATAAAGCAGTGCTCAAAAGAAAATGTATACAAAGTAACCTTATTTCTACACTTGGGATAGTTGCTACAAATTTTTGCAGTAACCTTCTCTTAGTTTGTTATTTATCTTCTGGTTTAGTATTCAAACTTAATGACCCAGAATACCTAAATTTTATCGCAAATGTAAGGGATAGGAGTCATGGGACATTTTTCCAAACAGATTGAAGGTGTTAGGAAACTCAGCCCCATTTGGGAGAAAAAAAAAATTCAGGTAAAAGACCAGAATAATGGTGAAAGCAGATCTGGGAAGATGAGCCCCTTAGAGAATCCTTTGTACTTAGTGATTACTACATGGTGTGAACTACTTTCACCAAAATTTCCCCCTAAAAATAGCAAAACTCAATTCATCTTTTCAGACTAACTTAGTATTCACATGCTCACTATTACCTGCAAGTTCAAGTCAGGGAGAAAACTTTTCCCATATTCTTTCTTATTCCTACTCCTATAACCCATGTAATGACCTATATGCCCACCACATTCCTCTCTCAAAGAAGAGGGGGGAAAAACTAATATTGAGTCTTTTCTTGCATGTCTAATAGTATGCTACATACATTCCATATTAGTTTTATTCTCAAAACCATCTTGTGGGTTAGGTTGATTCTCATTTGACAGATGTTGGAAGTATGATTGAGACATGGTAAATATTTGTCCCAAGTCACAGAGAGCTGAGATTCAAAGGGACGGAGCTGAGATTCAAACCTATTTCTGACCATATGCTCGTTCCTCATATAAACAGAGTAGAATCAAAACCAAATTTCAGTGTTTTAACTCTTCTCAGAAAGTAAATCATACATTTTCACAAAAGGCATTAAAAATGCCTAGGTCTAGGTAAAATCCATTCAGTTTTTCATTTGTTAAAACAGTAAAATTCTCCGCAGCAACCAAAATGGTGGCGAGATATAATTTGTGGAAGTTCTAACAAAACATACAAAATTTGAGTGTTTTCTAGAAAAGGTTCATTTGTGCTCCAAAGGACATTGTCTTATCATCTTCATTGATATTCAAATGAGTTAAAACAATTGAAAATCTGGGGTACCTGGGTGGCTCAGTCATTTGAGCCTCTGAACTGGACTTTGGCTCAGGCCATGATGAAGTGGATGGGTTCGAGCCCCGTGTCAGGCTCTGTGCTGCAAGCATGAAGCCTGCTTGCCCCCCCCCCCTCTTTCTCTCTCCGTAACTTAAAAAAAAAGGATTGAAAATTTAACATTTTCAGGAAGCTAACAGTTGTGACACATGGAAAGATTTTTTTTCTTAGCATAAAAACTTTGTTATTCCCAATCTCATTTGTTGAAAAAGAACAAATTAGAATAGTACATTGGGACAAAGCTCTGGAAATGAATCTAAGACCAATCTATGCTCCCGCAAGTTTCTCTTGCCTCAATCACCAGCCCTGTGAACTTTTGGAGAAGAGGAAGTTCTCAGAAAAAGAACACAAAATAACTTTTCCTCACCCTTGTTTTGTTTTGCTGTTTTGTTTTGTTTCTAGCACAGAGTGATGACTTAATAAGATTAGGCAAATTAACTTCATTCCCATTTTCCAACTGGGAATTTCTTTGAACATTGAGATAAATAGAAGATGAGTTGAACAACCCAGTAGTATGAAAACCTCTTTGCATGTGGTTTGATATTGAGTAAAAGGGCCCAAGCTCCCTTTGTGCAGGGCCCTATCTCCCCTCTTATGCAGCATCATCACAAGTACACAGTCGATCCCAGCTTATTTCCTAGAATGTTTAAGAAGCCACACACTTGTCCCCAGGAAGGAACACTGTCCTCTCTGGGACACCATTGTTAATTTTTCCTGACACACTACTCAAGCTAGTAATGGGAAGAGTAACATGAGAGAATTTTACCTATGCAGAGTGTTAGAACTTAGGAAAAAAATGGAAAATTTTCTTGATTTATAAATAATATAGGGCTCACATGAGTGTGCTACATGCTTAACAGAGGGGTTTAAGGGAAACTTAAATAAATGTGCATGTAAAAAATAACTAGAAAAGTGACTGGCACAAAGGTAGGGATTCAATGAGCCATTTTTTTTTTCTCCTAAGAGAAGGCCCTTTCTATATTTCCCAATACATTTTTAGAGTTATAACATACTGTAATTGTTCCTGTTTTCATCTTATATTCCTGGGGCAGGACACTTAGTATTTCATCTTTGTTTTCCTACGTCGTCTAACTTGGTATCTGCACGTAATAGGTTCTCAGTAATTATCCTTTGACTACATTAAACATAAGTAAGAGCCCTTTCATTGGATACTCACAAATTATACTTTCAATAAAGTTGATAGGAAATTAAATGAAAACTAGGTTACAAACATAAAAATGATTGTCTTCAGCTCAGCATCTCAGAGAGGCAGCGTTTAAATTATTTCCTGGTCTGTTTGCAGTGTATCATTTCCACTGTGCTTAGGCATCAGACAATGTGCCACGTTAACAGAAACTGAATTAAAATGGAATTCTGTGGTTTATGCAAAGATGATTTAGAGACGTAAAGGCAAACTCAGTGTAAGATGTATAGAAAGACTTACCCACGAATCAGCAAATTAGTAACATATAGAAATTCTAAACAGTTCTTATGCTTTATAGAATTCGTCTTTATTTACCCTCCAAATATACAGTCAGCAAGTCCTTTTTCTCTACAATAGGAGTCAGTGGCCCTATTAAATATTTACATAAATCCACCACTGATTTATGTGAATGTGTTGCTTTTGTAAATAAAATTGTTCTCTATCATAGACCAGACTGGATTTGAGACATGCTGTACGCAAATATACGACGTTGGAGACCCATTACCTGCTCTCAGAAAATCATGAATAAGAGCTTGGGAATAGCTCAAAATCTTGTAGCTGGTATAGATGGATTATAGCATTCTGGCACCCACCCATCCTCTTCATATAAAGATTTAAAATTACAGTAAGATTCATTTGTTAAAACATCTGCTTTCACAAGGACATATTCTAAGAGCTCATCACATGGCATAATAGCACCTCCAGTGGACAGGATTAAGGCTGGAGATTTGTAGGTATTCTCCCAAGGCTTTGGGGTCTCCAAAGACTCCATCTCTGGCCCTCCATTTTGTTCATGCCCACACAATGGCTGCACTTGGAGCTAAGTGTTCCAAGCCATTTGGAAGTTAACGTATGCCCCGACCGGAATGTGGGAGGGCGTGTGGTCATCTCCCCTAAACTGACACGCAGAAGGTATCACTTTAGATAACTACTATTGACCTCTGCCCCTGGCTCTGTAAGAGTTGTGGCTTAAGGTCCAGTCTCAATGGAGAAAAGCTGCATAGGACCTGGATCATTTGTCTACCCAATCCCCCTGTTTGTAAGTTACCCTGAATAAAATCCTGTGTAAATGGTATGGCGTGGCTTGCTTTGGTTTCAGTCTCAAAGTGCCTTTTTAGTCTGGAAGATATTTTACTGTCCCTTCTTCACCTCCTAAAAAGACTACATATACCACTTTACATGCAAAACCACCTTCCAATTATTAATACTTCTCTCTTCATCAGAGATTACTTCACAATTTGATAGGTAGAAAACTTGCATCTTTAATAACACACCATCCACAATGAGACCATATTGCTGAGTATAACCTGGCAGAAATGTTAGCACTTCAGTTTTTTTTTTTTAATTTTTGTATTTTGAGAGAGAGAGTATGCACACACACACACACACACACACACACACACTCACACACACGTGAGTGGGGGCAGAAAGTGAGAGAGAGAATCCCAAGCAGGATCCACGTTGCACTGTCAGTACAGAACCTGATGCAGGGCTCAATCCCAGGAACTGTGAGATCATGACCTGAGCTAAAATCAGGAGTCAGACGGTTAACTGACTAAGCCACCCAGGCACCCCAGCAATTGAGGTTTTAAATGCTGTGTAAAATACTACAGTGGACTAGTATTGCTAATTTTATAAAACAGGTTTCATCAGTTACTGGGAGACTATGCTACTGCAGAGAGGGCATACAAACCCAAGGGCTCTTAAAAAAAAAAAAAAGTGGACAATGTCATCTGTACTACAATTCTTAGCAGCTGTATCACCTAAAGACTAACAATTTCTTCATGAATTATTTAATAGTTTAAAGAGAGCACAAACATCTAAACATCTAAACACAGGTAAATTTATCAAATTAAAGCACAATAAACAGCTGGCTTAATGTAAATACAAATCATCAGATTCTAGAACAAGTATCTTGTCCAAAGACACAGCAATGACTGTAGCTTCCAGAATGAAAGTAACTCCTATAGAATACATTCTACTGGGGCGCCTGGGTGGCTCAGTGGGTTAAGTGGCCGACTTTGGCTCAGGTCATGATTTCGCGGTCCGTGAGTTTGAGCCCCGCGTCAGGCTCTGTGCTGACAGCTCAGAGCCTGGAACCTGTTTCAGATTCTGTGTCTCCCTCTCTCTGACCCTCCCCCGTTCATACTCTGTCTCTCTCTGTCTCAAAAATAAATAAACGTTAAAAAAAAAGAATACATTCTATTGATCCTCTATCTGTATTATCTGTTTTAGAGTATTACCAAATTACCTGGCAAAATGTTTTTAATAAACAATTTTAAGTACTTCTTGGCTATCAAGTGGTGGTTAGCCCCACCCTCAAAGAAGTAGCGGTGTCTACTTGTGCGAGAGTTCACTAAAGCAGCTCTTGAGTCCAGAACATGTTAACACGGTCCCCTAAAATGGGTTATCAGCTGAGGGGCAGCAAAAGAGTAGGTGGTGAACAGGGAGCTTGTATAGGACAATATCTATGTGTGAGTTAGAGTCCAACAGAGATCAGAACAATGTAGATGAGAAGTCACAAGGCAAATCAAAATGGCAGTTTGCTAAACAGACATAACCTGGTGTTCATCACATTTTCCTACATTTATCTTACAAAACCATTTCTCAGAATAGTAATTATTTGTCCACAACTTTGGTTATTCACTATACACAGTACCATAGCCACCCATGTTCTCCTGCATATATGGAGGTTAAATAATCATTTGTTGACTGAATAAACAGTAGTAATTTGGGGATATAAGAAAGTTGCCAACTTTGATACTAGTGGATGAAAATGGCTTATGAGCTGGCATTTACAGATGCCAGAAGAGAGCATCTGTAGAGAAATTCAAATAGCTCTGGGAACATATTCACAGTTGTTCTACAATGAGAGAAGGGCCCCTCTAAGGAATGCTTTAAGTAGATGGAATCCCAATAAATAACTGGGAACAAGAAGAGTATAAAAAATAATTGGAAAAATCTTTTATTTATTCTTTATTCTTTCCTTCCGTCATTCAAGATGTGCTAAATGCCCATTGAACCCACAACACTATACCATATACCAAGCATATAGAAAAGAATTCAGGAGACAGGTAGGTCATGCTTTCTTCTTAAGATTTCATCAGGGAAACGAGATATCTAAGTATGAGAAACTGATTTTGACAAATAGCTACCTTCTAGAAAGTTAAAAGATTTAGCTGCCACGGAGACTGTACATAATACAATGGGGGGGGCATTTGAAATGTCCATTTTCAGTACATATGAGTGCTCTTTGAAATAGTCTAAAATCAACAGTATTTTTCTAAAGGGTTCTCAGAATTTGAACCTCTGAACTTCCAAGCTTTGCATTTACTAATTGCTTTTGCTAAGGTTGATGAACTCACCTGAAAAGTTCACTAACCACTCCTACTTCTTTTGCCAAAGAGAGAAGTGAAAAGATAAGCCATCTCGTAATAATATAATCTTATGGTGGGTATTTTTTCCAATACTGAGTCAAAATTCAGGTAAGATACAAAAAGAATACTAATTTTCCTGGGGTGCCTTGGTGGTTCCATCAGGTGAGCATCTGACTTCAGCTCATGTCATGATCTCATAGCTCGTGAGTTTGAGCCCCGCATCGGGCTTTTTTGTGCTGACAGCTCAGAGCCTAGAGCCTGGAGCCTGCTTTGGATTCTGTGTCTTCTTCTCTCTGTCCCTTCCCTGCTCATGCTTTGTCTCTCTCTGTCTTGAAAATAAATAAACATTAAAAAAATTGTTTTTCCTATTTGAGGTAATCATAAATACATTTTATATATTAAATATATAAATATATATTTATATATTTAATGTACTTAGTATATTAAATACATAACATATTTTGTATATTAAACATATAAATATTTTATAAATATATAAACATATATATAAATATTTTATATGTTTAATATATAAATATATATTTTATATATTTAATTATGTCATAGACTTTAAGGATAAAACATTTTATCCTTATTTAAGGATTTTATCCTTTATTTAAGGATATAAATATTTTATACATATATAAACATATATATAAATATTTTATATGTTTAATATATAAATATATATTTTATGTATTCAATTATGTCATAGACTTTAAGGATAAAATTATGTAGATTAAAATATATATATTATTTGAGAGAGAGAGATAAAGAGAGAGAAAGAATCCTAAGCAGGCTCCATGCTCAGCATGAGCTGATGTGGGGCTCGATCCCATGGCCCTGGGATCATGACCTCAGCCGAAATCAAGAGTTGGATGCTCAACCAACTGAGCCACCCAGGCACCCCTGTAGATTTTTAATCAATTACTAACTGGTCATTATTTATATTTCTAGCAGTTGCAATTTTTTAAACCATAATCCCAGCCCATAACATACATATATATATTTTTTCCATATATATATATATTATATATATATATTCCATATATATATATGGAATTTTCAAATATTATTTTAAAATAACTATTCTTATTTTATAAATCAAGTATCACTAATGCAAGCTAATTCAAGAACACCAAACATTATGAATAAATATATGAAGATTTGATTAATAAAATAATGACACAAAGACAAAGAAAGGGAGCAAAAATGTGTCTTCAAGATCTTATTTAAATCATAATTTTATATCTTTCTACTCTTCTGTCCTCCTTTTGTTCCCTGACATAAAGATCCATTTTACTGCATGATTTCTTATATTCTGTGCTTCCACTGAAGTATGTAAGTTTCACACTTGGATATAAATCAAACTGTTAAAGTAGTTTTTGTAATTAAATTGAGATCATTTCTCCTCGTTCCCCCTTAAGTCATTCCCAGAGAATAAAACTATCAGAATCACAGTCTTGGAATAGATTGGAGACGACACATATTATCACTTGCGCCATCTACAGAAGAGAAAATAGGAGACAAACATATACAGGCAACCAGTCATTGGCAACACAGCATACAAATATCAAGAACACAGAATGGATTCAAAGACTTCTAAAGTGTCACCGAGTAGGCTTTCAAATGCCATATTTCAAAAGCTATGTCAATCTTCAGACATCAGGGTGAGAACAGTATCTCAGGGTCACCAAGAAATCAGATCCCCTGAAGTCTTGATCATAAGTCTGTTTCCATATAGGACTTTCAGATAGCTCACGTATCTTGTCACTTTTGGTGGCACATGTGGCTTGATTAAAGTTGGAATTTAAGGGAACACGGGCTTTTTTTCTATCCAACTGGTAGCTCTGGGCCAGTGTTTGCTATGGGCTAATTGTAATAGAGGTAATTCACCATTGAGACGTGCACAGATACCTAGTATCTACCCATTCCATTTCCTTGGACAATGACAAGGGAATTACACAGCATGAGCAATAGTTGTCTGGTGGAAGGAAAAATAACTGAAGAAGGAAGGCATTACACTGTTGAGGTGGCTACAAAAGGCACATGCTATTTTTGCCTGCCCAACAACACCTCCCCACCTCTAGCAAGAGAACCCCAAATTTCTTGGAAAAAATAGCCACCCAACTAGTACTCCATGAGTTTCATGCTAAAGCTCGTCGGACACCCAGCTCTAAAAGTGGACAAGCAGGTCCTACTAACTGTAGTAACTAAGGAACTGGCATATGAATGAGGAAGATAAATCTCAAGACCATTTGTGGATCTTTTACAAAAGACACACTGTCATCCCATTACATCTGCTGAACTGGTAGTATGCAAATGAACCTGTTCCTGGTTCTCCATTCGCCAAAGGACGAGACTGACGGAGAACAAACCTAATGAGAAAAACCGAGCTGAAAGATGGAAAAAGTGTGTTGTAACACAACCATTTGGACCATTTGGGTCTATTGAGGATGGGAAGCAACATCTACTTCCGGGCTTTTTGCTTCACAGGTCAGTCAACACCTTCGTTTCCTGTCTCTCTTCCTCACTCTCTAGCCATTTTTTATTTAAATTTCTATCACCTCCAATTCAAATGGTCCAGGAAGATAAAAAGTCTCCTTTCTAGGTGCCTAAGTTGATATCAGGAAGGGACTTAGGCTTCACAGATATTTTATCCTTCTATATAGTTAAGACTCCTGAGAAAATGTACTATGATCCGTGCATCAAAGCCAGATGTTATTTAACAATCTACAATGAGCATTTGAGTTTCCCAAAAATACCCCATGGAATATGGAAATTAAAATAAACCATGGCACCATGACACTTTACATTTCAGGAAACAAAATTTTACAGAGTGAGAGGGGGGGAAAGAGAAAAGAAAACTCCTGGAAGAACAAACCAGTTAAAAATTAATTTTACATCGAATGTCAGCATGTGATTTTGTTAAATAAAAGATCAAGAACAACAAAGATAGAAATCAAAACTCTGCTGTGCTGTTTCAGTAGTTTGTTGCTCTGGCTCACCATCAAAGGTGTTTATTTGCTTTAAGAGAAAATCTGCTGCATGATAAAAAAAAAACTGACTAAATTACAAAAAATATGCATCTAGATAGGTATCATTTAGTAACTGAACAGAGGTATAAAAGATTGTTTCCACTTTAAATATAATCATTTTAGGGGCACCTGGGTGTCTCAGTCGGTTATGTGTCTGACTCTCAACTTCTGTTCAGGTCACAATCTCATGGTTTGTGAGTTCGAACCCTGCATGGGACTCCTCATTGAGAGCATGGAGTTTGTTGGGATTCTCTCTCTTCCTCTCTCTCTCTCTCTGCCCCTACCCCACTTTTACTTTCTTCCTCTGTTAAAATAAACTTAAAACGATAAAATTTAAATATAATCATTTTATTTGTGCTGGTCTTCACCGGTCTTGCCAATATTTATCTTCAGATATTTTAAGGGGGAAGTTTTTGGACAAGGGTGAAGAAAAGTGCAAGATATCTTGTTTTCAGGTGATAAAAATAAAAGCTAAGGCTAGATCATTGTTCCAGGTCTGAGGCTAAGACATTCAATAGCTGTTTGCTCCTTTCCTGAGTACAAACCCAGAGCCAACCTCCGCAAAAGTGCAAAGTGATAAAACAAATATAACTAAACAGAAAGCACTTATTTTTTTTTTTTTTATATGAAGTTTATTGACAAATTGGTTTCCATACAACACCCAGTGCTCATCCCAAAAGGTGCCCTCCTCAATACCCATCACCCACCCGCCCCTCCCTCCCACCCCCCATCAACCCTCAGTTTGTTCTCAGTTTTTAACAGTCTCTTATGCTTTGGCTCTCTCCCACTCTAACGTCCTTTTTTTTTTTTTTTTTTTTCCTTCCCCTCCCCCATGGGTTCCTGTTAAGTTTCTCAGGATCCACATAAGAGTGAAACCATATGGTATCTGTCTTTCTCTGTATGGCTTATTTCACTTAGCATCACACTCTCCAGTTCCATCCACGTTGCTACAAAAGGCCATATTTCATTTTTTCTCATTGCCACGTAGTATTCCATTGTGTATATAAACCACAATTTCTTTATCCATTCATCAGTTGATGGACATTTAGGCTCTTTCCATAATTTGGCTATTGTTGAGAGTGCTGCTATGAACATTGGGGTACAAGTGCCCCTATGCATCAGTACTCCTGTATCCCTTGGGTAGATTCCTAGCAGTGCTATTGCTGGGTCATAGGGTAGGTCTATTTTTAATTTTCTGAGGAACCTCCACACTGCTTTCCAGAGCGGCTGCACCAATTTGCATTCCCACCAACAGTGCAAGAGGGTTCCCGTTTCTCCACATCCTCTCCAGCATCTATAGTCTCCTGATTGGTTCATTTTGGCCACTCTGACTGGCGTGAGGTGATACCTGAGTGTGGTTTTGATTTGTATTTCCCTGATAAGGAGCGACGCTGAACATCTTTTCATGTGCCTGTTGGCCATCTGGATGTCTTCTTTAGAGAAGTGTCTATTCATGTTTTCTGCCCATTTCTTCACTGGGTTATTTGTTTTTCGGGTGTGGAGTTTGGTGAGCTCTTTATCAAAGGCAAGGGAATTAAAAGCAAAAGTGAATTACTGGGACCTTATGAAGATAAAAAGCTTCTGCACAGCAAAGGAAACAACCAACAAAACTAAAAGGCAACCAACGGAATGGGAAAAGATATTTGAAAGCACTTATTTTCTTGAAGCCACCTTTCTGAACCATTCACCTTTCCACTCTGCCAGTGAACCTCTATCAGTTGGTCAGTCTCCACATTCTGCCTCATCTGTGCCTAAAGTCACACTCCTAAAACTAGATAATCGAATCACCCATGTTAAGCAAGAGGTTTGTAATAATACTTTTCAGAGCCCAGGTTTCTAAAATTATTTCAAGGGCTACTGTGAAAAATGAGTTGGAAATTAATGGGAAGGAATTCTGCGCTTTTCATCCATGCTTCAAACAGAGTTCGAACTTTCACCTACCGTACATAGAGAGGCCCCCACTTAAAATATTACTGGGGGGACAAGGAAGGGGGTAGTTTTACTACTGTTGCTGCTGTTAAGGAAAAAAAGCTGAACCCACTGTACCTAAAGATAAGTCCATGGGCTGTGGCATATATCTTATATGCAATAATCCTGTCTTAAGAGGGGAAAATGTTTTCATCCAAAGGAATTAGTTTTTTTCTGTTTATTTTTGAGAGAGAGAGAGCGAACAAGCAGAGGAGGGGCAGAGAAAGAGGGGGAAACAGGATGCAAAGCAGGCTCTAAGTTGACAGCAGGGAGTCTGATGTGGGGCTTGAACTCAGGACCAAGAGATCATGACCTGAGCCAAAGTCTAACGCTCAACTGACTGGGCCACTCAGGCACCCCAGGAATTATTTTTGACGATGAAATATGGACATTGTGGAGATGCTAGGGATCAGGATTCATCATTTTCAAATCTCTTTTTACTTTCACTTCATTTCTCTCTCATCTTCCTTTTTAATATTTATTTTGAAAAAGAGAGAGAGTGGCAGGAGGGGGGAGGGGAGGAGAGAGAGAATTCCAAGCAGATTCCACACTGTCCGTGCAGAACCTGATGCAGGGCTCAATCCCATGAACTGTGAGATCGTGACTTGAGCCCACAAGAGTCGCATGCTTAACTGACTGAGCCACCCAGGCACCCCTCTACAATCTTCCTTTTAAGCCATCCATCTTCTTTTCCCTTTCTTCTGCTTTTCCTCTTTCCTTTTCATTCTGCCCCCCTGCCTCTCTATTTTTCTCTCTCTGCTTTTTCTTTTTTTTCTGTTTTTCTCCCTTATTTTCTTCATCCAACATTAGGACTTTGATTTTGGTAATTCATCACAGAGATATGTAGGACAGGTACAGCTTAATTTACTCTCAAAGTTTATAAGATCTCAGAAAGACAAAAAAAACAAAACAAAACCAAAAGGCCACGTTTTCTATTAGTGTAGAGTTCTTCAGGGGAAAAAAAAGAGAAAACATAAACGGTTGGATAAAAACAGAAACAAAAACTCTTGGTGTCTGTGTCCTGGACAGTTGCAACTTCTTTTTTCCCATTCCACTCCACTTTCCTTGGCACCACTTGAGTAGGAGACCTAAAATTAAACTTGATGTCTATCCTACTCAGAAAATGTTTTTGGCTACGTATTGCTTATAACGGAACATATACGTTGCCTCCCTAGAAATTCAAGGCCCTTTACCTCGGTCTTACTTCTTTTCCAACCTTATGTCCTGCCACCATCAACAGCTCCACAGCACCCTCTACTCATACCAGATTGAAATAATCTCTATTTGGGGCACCTGGGTGGCTCAGTCAGTTAGGCATCCGACTTGATTTCAGGTCAGATCATGATCTTGTGGGTCAGGATATCGAGCCCCATGTCGGGTTCTGTGCTGTGAGTCGGGGTTCTTTCTCTCCCTCTCCCTCTATCCCTCTGCTACTTGGGAAGACTTGCTCACTGTCTTTGTCTCTGTCTCTGTCTCTCTCTCAAAAATAAATAATAAATAAACATTAAGAAAAAGAAACATGAAGTGATTTCTTAAGTGTAAATATGCTTTTTTACTATTAACAGCTTTGCCCTGAATGAACCTTTAGTCAGAATTACAATTAGCCATCATTTCCACCTGGCTTAAGAGACAAACCTAAAACAATATAAAACTACAGGAAAAAATCTGAACATAAAATTCTCAGCATAAATTTTTATTGAAACAAATTGCTGCAGGATTTTTTTCAGCCTTACTGAGGTATTATGACAAATGAGATTTTTATATATTTACAGTGTAAGACATGATTATTTGACTTACATATACACTGTGAAAAGATACCACTGAATTGATACCACTGAATAGATACCATCTATTTCATCACATATTTAACTTTTTTAAGGGTGAGAACACTTAAGCTTCACACTCTTCACAAATTTCAGTTAAACCATAGTTTTATCGGCAACAGTCGCCATGTTGCACATTAGAACTACAGAACTACTGGGGCACCTGGGTGGCTCAGTTGGTTAAGCATCCGACTTTGGCTCAGGTCATGATCTCACGGTCTGTGAGTTCGAGCCCCGAGTCAGGCTCTGTGCTGACAGCTCAGAGCCTGGAGCCTGTTTCAGATTCTGTGTCTCCTTCTCTCTGACCCTCCCCTGTTCATGCTCTGTCTCTCTCGGTCTCAAAAATAAATAAACGTTGAAAAAAAATTTTTAAAAATCTACAGAACTACTTTCTCTGGTAACTGGAAGCTTTTGTACTTTGACTGATACCTCTTCATTTCCCCCACTCTCCAGCTCCTGGTAACAACATTCTAGCCTCTGTTTTTATGAGTTCAGCTTTTTTAGATTTTCCATGTAGATGAGATCAGACAGTATTTAACTTTCTCTGATTTATTTCACTCAGCATAATGTCCTCTGAGTTAACCCATGTTGTCCCAAATGGCATCATTTTCTTCTTTTAAGGCTGGATAATATCCCACTCTGTGTGTGTGTGTGTGTGTGTGTGTGTGTGTGTGTGTGTGTGTATCACATTTTCTCTATTCATTCATCCATCAGTGGATACTTAGGTTGTTTCTATACCTTGGCTATTGTGAATAGTACTGCAACGAAAATGGAAATACAGATATGTATTCAAAATAGTGATATCCTTTCCTTCAGATATAAATCCACAAGTAGGACTGCTGGATTATACGGTAGTTGTATTTTTAAGTTTTTGAGAAATTTCCATAGTGTTTTTCCACAGTGTAATGTACCATGTAATATATTATGCCATTTTACATTCCCACAATGTAAAATGGTTCCCTCTTCCAGTAAATGCTGGTTAACCAACAAGCATTTGCTCTCTCATCTTTATCTGATAATCAACAGCTTAACAGGTATGAGGTGGTATTGTGGTTTTGATTTGCATTTCCCTAATTATTAGTGACGCTGAGCCCCTTTTCATGGATCTATTAGCCAATGTATGTCTTCTTTGGAAAAAAAAATTCTACTCAGGTCTTTTGTCCATTTTTAATGGAATTATCTGGGGGTTTCTTGTTATTGATTTGTATTAGTCCCTGAATATTGATATTTGCAAATATTTTATCTCATTCCATAGGTTGCCTTTTCATTTTGCTGATAGATTTCTTTGCTATACAAAAGCCTTAGAGTGTGATGTAATCCTATTTGTTTGTTTTGGACTTTTTTTCTTTTTCTTTTTCTTTTCTATTTTTTTTTTTTTTTTTTTTTTTTTTTTGCTTTTGGTGTCTAATTAAAAAATTGTTTCCAAGACCAATGTCAAGAAGCTTACCCCCTATCCCCCTATGTCTACTTTCAGGTCTTATTTTTAACACATTTGCTCAATTCTAACATTTGCATAATGTTCAGTGTAATTCTCTTGCCTTTCTGTCAATAGTTAACACAGCTGTTTCCAAGGAAGAACTGTGTACATGTGTGCCACCAAAACTACTCAAGAATGGAAAAAGATCTGTCTACTCAAAGAAAATAAAAATCATTCTGCCTAACTAGTCCACATGATGTTCTGAAAATGCAAGGGTAGCAGAAAGGAGACCTAAGGGCAGCCATTGCTCTCCTGCATAAAGGAAGCAAGTATCTTTTACTTCCTTCATCTTTCAGAAGTGCCCAAATGACACTCTTTATTGAGTGTTGTGGGTTTGAGCCTCCAAAAGATCAAAAAACAGAGTCTTTTCAACATCAACTATTTTTGTTACCCATTAATAAAATATAAAGATTCCTGTTTGTAATGGTAAAGAGTTTCCCTTTTAGATCTGACAGTTTAGTGCCAAAATACTAGATGCTTTTGATGCAAAGAGGAATTTTAAAAATTCGTAGAAGTCTGGTCATTATTTATTTTCAGCATCTTTATTATTCAGTTTGCAGATAATATCCAATTGGCTTTCTATATATATATATATATATATATATATATATATATATGAATGAAAACTTTTTTTTTCAGAGAGAAACTTTTAGATAAAAAATGATGGGGCAGTCTCACTTGAAGGGATGGTTTCCCCTAAAGACCAACGGTATCAGTGAGCTATTTAACTGATTCCAAGACCAGATCACCCGTGCTCTTCAGTACTTAGAGATATCCAAACCTGGAGAAGATGCATTTTGTTTGCCCAAAGAGACAGGCTAGTGAGTCTGTTTAATATATTAAGTGCTAAAACCTATACAAAGATATAGTATGTAATTCTATTTTATTGCACAGGCAAGAGAGAGAAGAAAACGTTAATTTAACCACCCGACCTCTTGCAGAATTTATCGACTGTGATACGATAAATTAAGTGTTCTCCCTGTTTCTCTTCAGTTTCATTTCCTCTGCTTCCAGTAGTGTTTCAACTTGACCTTTATTATTCAATAAACTTTCAGAAAAACTACTCAGCTACTGGTAGGGAAATATTAGGAAAGGGGGAGATATCTGTGCTCTGAACTCTATACAGTTAAACATAATTGAAGGGCAAAGAGACACCTACACTGACACAAATACTTGTACCTATGTACGTCTGAAAATAAGGGCAACTGCTAGAGATTACAGTACTATTCAGAACTATGGACTTGGACATGGGAGTCTTCAAGAAAAACATCTCATACACTGGTACTGACTCATTTGAAGTTTAAGAAATAATTTAGATTTCCTAATGTAGCAAGCTACCTGGCCAGATTTAAAATAAAAATCTAAAGAATTATTATCAAAAATTAGAATATTCTAGGACGCTCTGTGTTAACTGGGATCACAGAATTGAGCTCCTTACCCCATCACCACCGCACATGCACATCTTATTTTCAGGTACCATTTATCAGCGGTCTGGATTTGTAGGAACTAGAAACATGAATGAGCTCTAAAATAAACTCCACAGTAATCATCATATCTGAAATTTGAGTTTTATGAACTATTCTAAGTACTTTACAAGGATGACCTCATATATTCTTCACAATTCTCTGTAGTAGGCTTTATTGTTATCCACATTTTATGAATGAGGAGACAGAGGTCTCTGAACTGTCTGAAGGTCAGAGAGCTGGTTAAGGAGTTAGTATTTGACTCCAAAGTTCTTGCTCCTAACAAGTAGCATCTGTACAAACTGTGCCTATAGAATTAATCCATAGCTAACATGTAGATGGCTTTTATTCAGTATATGAAGATACTCAATACAGAGAATATTTTAATCATCTCTTGAGATTTCACAATCCAGACTGGTCAACAAGAACTTTTGGCACCAAGAATTAACCTTTCTGCTTTGAAGATGAAGCCATGTCCCCAAGTCAAGCTGACAGTTTATTGGGCATTAAATTACCTCTACATGAGACTGAGACAGAGAAGGATCAACTGGCACTATTTCCTCAGTCATCATTTAGGATGGAGTATGAAACAGTGAATTTCCTAGCAACGGAACAATCTTCATCCCACACTGGCTGAATTAAAATACCACTGAACTGATTTTAATAAAATGTAATGTAAATTTTAGTAACACTGACATTTTTGCTCTATCTTTTGACCCTGGACAGGCAAAACTGAGCTTGGTGTTCTTTGAATTATAGAAATACGGCTTGTGATAAGGTTACAAAATAATTTCATTTGCCATGAATATCAAATTTTAATCCTATCTAGGGGTGCCTGGGTGGCTCAATTGGTTCAGTGTCCAACTTTGGCTCATGTCATGATCTCATGGCTCGTGGATTTGAGCCCCGTGTCGGGCTCTGTGCTGACAGCTTGGAGCCTGGAGCCTGCTTTGGATTCTGTGTCTCCCTCTCTCTGTCCCTCTCCCTCGAAAATAAATAAACATCAAAAATTTTTCAAAAAAATCATATCTAAGTAGAATAATATAATTTTGCAATATGTTAATAATGACAAATAGTCATTTATACTCTTTTTAACATGCATAAGTTAGCCCAAATGAAAATCTCTCTTTCTTAACTGGTATCTCACCAATATCATACGAATTAGCAGTTTTGGTAAAGCTTCAGGAACCTATTTATCAAAAACTGTGTAAAGACTAACCTAAGGTCATTTTTTATACTTGATTCTCTACAAAAATACTAATTCAAAGAGACACCTGCACCCCAAAGTTCACAGCAGCATTATCTGTAATAACAAAATCCTGGAAACAGCCAAAATGTCCATCAACGGATGATGGATAAAGAGGATGTGGCACATACATGCAATGGAATATTACTCAGCTATAAAAAGATAACAAAATCTTGGGGCACCTGGGTGGCTCAGTCGGTTAAGCATCCGACTTCGGCTCAGGTCATGATCTCAGGGTCCGTGAGTTTGAGCCCCGCATCGGGCTCTGTGCTGACAGCTTAGACCCTGGAGTCTGTTTCAGATTCTGTGTCTACCTCTCTCTGACCCTCCCCCATTCATGCTGTCTCTGTCTCAAAAATTAATAAACATTAAAAAAAATTAAAAAAGATAACAAAATGTTGCCATTTCAACAACATGGCTGGAGCTAGAGAATATTATGCTAAGCAAAATAAGTCAGAGAAAGACAAATACCTTATGATTTCACCGATATACGTAATTTAAGAAACACAACAAATGAGCAAAGGCACACACACACAAAAAGAGGGCCAAACGAAGAAAGACTCTTAACTGTAGAGAACACACTGATGGTTACCAGAAGGAAGCGGGTGGGGGGATGGGGGAAATAGTTGATGGGGATGAAGGAGTGCGCTCGTTGTGATGAGCACAGGGAGGTGTATGGAAGTGTTGAATCACTATATTGCAGACCTGAAAGTAACATTACACCGTACATTAACTGGAATTTACATAAAAACTTAATAAAACTTGATTCTCAAGGATTATAAGCTATTTGAGAGTATGTAAGCACAAAGCTAGTAATGCAAGTTTTTGAACAAGTATAGGCGATTCAGAAAGCTTTTACAAACTCTCACCAGGGTGAAAGAATGTACTATGGGTGACACAAATCATTCATGACGTTCTTCCTTTTTAAGAAGTGTTTTCCTCAATACAGTTACAGATATGGAATCTTCCCCCCACCAAATTACAGCTCAAAAATCTGTTAATACTGAGCAAGCTCTCAGAAACAGGTATACTAAGATATTCCTTATCTACAGAACTCTCTATGTGTCTTGGGGAGATGTTCCTCCCTGTATAATGAGAAGTGGTAATGAACCAGCTAACTGGCTCCTCAGATGCCTTCCAATATCCTCAGAATAGAAGGGCAATCACTTAAAAAAAAAAAAAAACTGCCAGACAACCCAAATTGTATTCCAGGAGATATTTGAAAATCTCCCATGTGTTCAGTGTTAGTATATGGTAGGCTCCAAATTAGCACATGTATGTATTTGGGGTGTGTGTGTGTGTGCGTGTGTGTGTGTGTGTGTTTCCATCACTTGATGCTCACAATGACCTTGGAAATGATGCATTACCCTACATTAGAGAGGACAGAAAGAACCTAGAACTGGCCTTACCAAGAGAAATGAAAGAGGCAATTGTTATCATCTGGAAAATCTGCTAGACAGAAGTGAAACGACTTCGGGATCTTTCTAAACACAGGTTTGAACCCCATTCTCTACCACTTCCCATAAGGGAGGCCCAGGCCAGAGGGGGGAAAAAAAGTGATTTTAGGCAAGGATGCCCAGAGTAACTGTGACATTTAAGAAGAGCAGGCCACAGAACATCTGTTCCAAATAAACGTGTATCACACCTGGCAGGAAAATTCACTGGGGATAAAAATCCCTTTAGAAAAATTTCAGCAAAATGTCATTTAGGAGCCGTTTCCTTCAATCGCTCAATTCCATGGCGATAGGGATGCTCACAGTGTCAAAATAAACACAACTTTCAAATGAAATTAAACCTGCATTTTTTTCAATTATATATATTTGGACACGAGTAGTTTTTAACATGGCTTCTGACCATAGCAGCAGCTCCTTCAACGGTAGACAAATGTTTTCTGGGGCAACTGTCTTGAAATTGGTGATATCTACCTGCAACAATCGTTTTCTTGCAGATGCAGAAAGAGGCACACACTTAATTGTTTACCGTTTTAGTTGGAGAGCTTCCCCTATGAATTCCAGCTGCTTAGTACCCTGAAGAATATATGTCAAGAATTGTAAGACTTTATCTGCTATTCCAAAATAGCTCAGTATTGCTTCCTGGATTGTTTTTGGAGTGCTCCAATATCCCACTGCCACCACTCCTGCCAAAGGCAGAAATACAGCGTTTCTTTTCCAGAAGCTCTAAGCAACCTGGAAAGAATGACTCATTTCTATTCCCTCGGTTTTTGCTACATAAAAGCTGCTAAATAAGTGTTTCCTAAATAAATAAGTAGCCTATCATTACTGAGGCTGATGAAGGTGACTGGCAAATCATTGGCCAGTTATCTATTAAACATGAAACAATCTAGAAAACAGCATAAGTGAGTTCCACCCAGTGAAAGCACCGAGATCGAGCTGCACATACAGTCGGGCAGCTGGCAGAGGTTTGAGGTGTGGTGGCGCCCCATTTTCATATCCTCCCCTTTCTCCCAATTTAGGGTATCTTCACTTTTATCCCAGAGAAGAAAATCTTGTCATAACATTGGAGTTTGGCCTTGGTCATCCTTAAAAGCTAATCACCTTGTGTATGTTTGCTCAAGGTCCTTCTCTCGCACGTACTATGGAGCCAAATAATCAAATTCACATTGAAATTTCAAATAATAATTAGTTTAGCTTCACAGAGACAGCATTTGCTTTCATCAGAGAACTAAGGACACTTGATTTCTTTTAAGTGAGAACAGGAACTTTAAGAGTGAGATTTCTGGCACTAAGCAGCCGTTCATTCCTTCTACCTCAATGGAGCATATTCCAGGAGGGAAGTACCCAGGAGGGGTAAGTACAAACATTATCCCTCTCATTGCTTATCCGCTGAACCAAATTTTGCAAATGAAGACTTGCGAACAGTACCATGTATGTTTCTAGATTCGACCTAATTTCCCCCTAGACATTCATCTTCTACCTAGAGAGCGGTCAGCGCTGGTCGTCACTGCAGACAATAGACCGCAGAAAAATACACAAGGATTTCTGAGAAGAGAAAGACATGCATAATGCTTATGTAGCAGACAAATAAGACGGAGAAACAAGAAGAGACTCAAAATTTACTGGCACTCATCTGTGATCGGTATTTTACATTATACCCCTGTGAAGTGGATATTGTTCTGATTTTAACCTAGAGGAAACACACTACTGCAAAGGCTAAATAATAGGGCTCATTTGTCTAGAAGATGGTAAGATAAATAAGTGTTACATCTTCCCTGGCGTTATTTTGAAGATCAGTGGACAACAAGAAATGCTAGGTAGCTACAAGACACAGGCAAGTGTGATTTAATAGTTCTCTGGTTTAAATTTAGTTCAGTTCTTTTCCGAAAGAGAGAATAAAGGATGAGCGAAGGGTGAACAAGCCCGCAGTGGTCTCCCGCACGTACCATGGTTTGGGCAGCTCACAACCAACTGTACACGGATGTAGTTGAAAGCACAGGACACAATGTCAATGGTTTGGGTTAGAATCCCAGGTCTAGCTGCCCCACTTACGTGCTAAGTGTCCATGACCATGTTCCTCTTGACTTCAGTTTTATAACACTACATGGAGGTAGCAAAACCTCTCATAGGTCTCCTCTGAGGAATGAATAAAATAATGTATATAGAGAATGTGGCATGTGATAACGGTAAAACAAATAACAGATCTTCATGTTATAAATGTAGGCTTGTGTTGTTTAGTAAACTTTAGCAAACTTTTGTGGCTGTAATCTCTGTGTATATATTTTTTATGTTTATTTATTTTTGAGAGAGAGAGAGAGAGAGAGCACGAGTGGAGGAGGGGCAGAGAGAGAGAGGGACACACAGAATCTGAAGCAGGCTCTAGGCTCTGAGCTGTCAGCAGAGAGCCCGACGCAGGGCTCGAACCCACGAACCCTGAGATCATGACCTGAGCCAAAGTCGGAAGCTCAACCGACTGAGCCATCCAGGCGCCCCTCTGTGTATATTTTTAATACAAATACGTTCAACATAAAATAGTCACCTTTTAACTCCTTAAGGTATTCAGTGGTAAAAACTATAAGGATGTATATAAATAACTTGGGAATGACCATGGTGTGTGTGTATAAGAGAGAAAGCTTATGAATATACAGGCTTAATAATATTCAAAGGAATAAAAAATAGAATCATATCATGCAATAGATTTGTAATAACAGCTTTAGATTATAAAGTGACTTTTCCCACAGCTGAGGGAATATTTCACAGCAAATTACAATTGATTGTTCCTGTCACAACCAACCAGGTTGCTGAGACAAGAGAGAGGGAGAGGTTCTTTCTGGGAGGACAGTGATTTATTTCTTTCTCCCTTGTGGTACTTGTCACTTCCTGTCTTATTTTATATTTTCCGTACACCTCCTTAACTCTAAGTTCTCTGAAGTTTTGTTGTTTTATCTGACTTGCCCTTTTATCCACCACAGTTCTTAGCACATTGAGAACATCTATAAATATTCAAATAGTAACAGAGAAATCAAAGTACTATTGACTTGTTCATTTACTGTAGAGCTTCTCAAATAGAGAAGAGAGAAAGAGATCTTACCTCTGAATAAGCTCCCTTTAAAAATAAGATATAACAGTTTAGGATCAAGGAAACCTTTGAAGCCAAACAGGAAACTTAGAGGCGTAAAGGTAAAGATAAGCCATATTTGACTGCATTAAATAAATGGTATTTTTTGTATGGCAAAACACATGATTAACAAAAACAAAATTACAACAGTGATCACTGGAAAAAACATTTAAATCTATGTAACAGATGGACTTGTACCTATAATCTACATTAGAGGGTAAAGTAAGAAAACCCCAGTGAAGCATTTGTTGCATAAACTATGGGTCTCCATGCTGTCTGAGAAATATACGAGAGACTAGATTATTTTGAAATAAAAACTTAAAATATTTAAAGTGTGAAAGGGCTCGATGAAGATATAGATTTCCAATATTCACATTGCCCCCAGGAAGCATACAAATCGCATGGGCTATGTATGCAGGATTCCCAAACAGATGTCTAAACTGTGTCCATAAAAGAGTGATTTACACATCTACACAGCACATACCTACACACAGACATCATAGTTCATCATGTCTTTCTGTGAACAATGGAGCCACATGAGACAGTTGTCTGCCTCCGTGGGGGATTAGTTTTTCCTCTGGGATAAGAGTAATCAATTGAACTTGATTTATGTTCTACCACCTCTAGTCCATGTTGTGACACTTGTTGCTCTTATCTAAGCACCACACTCTTTAATGCAACCTGACAGGAGACAACTGGAGTTTCATTCTGGGCAGCTTTCTATAGTAATGGGTTAAATAGGGAGAATAAAGAATCTCTTACTCCCACCTGTCTGCAGCTACAAATAACCCCCAAAGGCAACATATCATTTTTGGAAGGATGCAAAATGAACGTCAGACTATCCTATAGGACTTCAGCGGTGGGGGAATGAATTACGGGCAATGGAGACCTATTTTCCAGGTGATTTCTTCACCATGAAATTCACTGAGACAGGTTCTTGCCTAAAACATTCACAAATGTCACAGCAAAATGCGTTGACAGCTTGGACAGGGTTGCTTTTACTTCAGTGTCATACAGTAAGTCTTATCAAATATTTTTTTTTTTTACCAAATATTGTTCAGTTGATGATTGCTTCTTTTCTCTAGGCAATTGTAAAATGTGGACAGAAATATCTAGCAAACTGTTGACCCAAGTCAAAGTGCTGCTATTATCACCGCCATCCCTAATATTTAAACCTTACCACGGCAGATCTTTCACAAAATTACTGAAATAACAACCAAAACACACCCGAGATTAGCAGAACAAAAAACTCTTGATTTTTCATAATCCGCTACCTGAAACTAGAATCCATTACCTAGACAACCAGAAACTATTTTAATGCTGAACTCTCAAAGCAATAAAGAAATCTAAATAAATTCTGCTCAGCATCATCCACGGCAGTAGAGGAAAATACAGTATGGGTAATCAAAACCACAAATGAGTGCACATTTGAGGGTTGGGAGGTTTTTCAATGGAATTAACATTGACATTTACAATTATATATGCATGTACCAGTGTGCACATGCATATACAAACACACATTTTGTGGCAGCGGTGGAAGTCAATTTGGAAAGTAAATCTGCTCGAAGTAATAAATAGAAATAGAAATGACTGAATTCTCATTTCCATTTATATAAAATAAATTCCTATAAAATGTAGGAATTCAGCCTAAACTTATAGTAATGTAATATTTTGAAGGTAGCTCCAGTGAATATCTGAATGAAGAAAAATTGACATACTCAAAGTTATTTACATTTCAATTCACGGGTTTCGACTCACGGTCACCTCATTTCTTGCCATCATAAAGTATCTCTCAAAAAGGAGAAAAGTCCTATGCAGTCATTTTTTTTAATAAAAAGCAGTGACTATGGGGCACCTGGGTGGCCCAGTTGGTTGAGTGTGTGACTCTTCGTTTGGGCTGAAGTCATGATCCCAGGGTCATGGGATCAAGCCCTGCATCAGGCTCTGATGAGCATGGAGCCTGCTTAAGATTCTCTCTCTCTCCAAATTTGTCCCCCTCCCCTGCTTACCTGTGTGCGCTCTCACTCTCTCACACTCTCTCTCTCTCTCTCTCAAAAAAAAAGCAGTTACTATCACAAAACTGGGGACACATGGAATATAACAACTCCGGTCTCTATAGATGTACGTGTGCACACAGACACACACACACACACACACACACACATGCACAACAGGTGGCTTCATCAATAAAGTTACAGAATCATTATGAAAAATGACACACATTCCAAGTCTAGAATTGAGATCAGTGACTCTTTACCACCACTTTCAGAGGAGTGCTTGGCTCTCTTGGAAATACTTCCCAATGAGTCGTAACCTATCTTTATCAATTCTCAAGGCACATATAACTCATCCTCTCCGCCCCAAATGCTGCCATCATCCTGGGCTATTGTAATGTCCAAGTTAATGATCGATTCAGTTCACAGTCCTTTTTGTTCCTTAATCCAATATCTAATGATTTTTTTCTATGTCACTTCAATCAAATTTCTTTCATCTTTATCCATCTTAACTTTCAGGAATATTTGACAGTATTGATTATTCCCTTTTTATCCTTGGCCTTCATGACAGTCTTAATTTCTTTTGACTTCTCTGATCATCTCTATATAGGCTCCTTAATTTTCACTTTTTTTGTCCATCCTTAAATGTCTCTGTTCCTCTAGCCTCTCCTCTAGATCCTGTTTCCTTCACAAGAGGTCATCTACTAAAAATGACTATCTTTATCTATCCAAACATAAGCCTAGACCAAGTTTCTCTTGTGAGATCTGCTTTCATATCCCATATTTCTTTGATTCCAAAATTTTATCTAGTTTAAGATGCACTGCTATTATGTCTATCACTAAAGAAAAACAAAAACTTAATAACTGAAGTGTTTTTATTTAATCAGTACTTTCTTAATATTTATCATGTATATTAATACCCATTTAGGGGTGCCTGGGTGGCTCAGTCGGTTGAGCGTCCGACTTCAGCTCCGTTCATGATCTCATGGCCTGTGAGTTCAAGCCCCACGTCGGGCTCTGTCCTGCCAGTTCAGAGCCTGGACCCTGCTTCGGATTCTGTGTCTCCCCCTCTCTCTGGCCCTCCCCTGCTCATGCTGTCTCTCTCTGTCTCCAAAATAAATAAAAGCATTAAAAAAATTAAAAAAATAAAAAATATATATATATTTAGACTTTTATAAAAATTTTATCACATCAATAGTGAACATGTATAACAATTCCTAGTGAAATTAATTGCTTAAACAATCCTAAAACCTCTATGTTTAGACACTTGTGAATCGTTTTTCATGCCTCAGTTTTTTCATACCGCATCATCTTTGGCACCATCAAAAGTACGGGTAATATAGCAGTTTTTACAAGTATCTACTGTTGTGGCAGAGAACTTTTTCCAAACTGCTGATGTCATCCTGCAAAGTTTGACACTGACACTTTGAACTTACAAGAAAACGTCCTTAAACACTTCTTAAAACAATGATCGGGATTCTTATTTCTTCCACAAGTGGCCCTTACAAAGTTTGTTGCCTGAAACACTAAGGGACTGTAGGTGTCCAGTCATGGTAATGGGAGTAACAACTAAGTTCGATACAACATGCACGGCAAGTGTGTCAAAACTGCTGCGTGAATAACTGAGATTCTAGGATGTCACTGACCAAGACACGTTCCAGTAACAAAAAGGCAGGGGCTCCTGGGTGGCTTAGTTGGCTAAGCAACTGACTTCAGCCCAGGTCATGATCTGGTAATTCTTGAGTTCAAGCCCTGCATCAGGCTCTCTGCTGTTAGTGCAGAGCCTGCTGTGGATCCTCTGTCCCCTTCTCTCTCTACCCCTCCCCTGTTTGTGTTCTCTCTCAAAAATAAGCCAACATTTAGAAATAAAAATGACCAAAAAAATGCAAAACCCACCAACACACAGTCTCAATGTCAATAAAATGGATATTTATTGCTTTTTTCTACCTTTCCCCTTAGCGTATTTGAAAGCACCATGCTTCTAACCATACAAAATCTGTTCCTCCACCAATGTTCTGGATCATAATAAATCATTACTTCATTGGATGTAATGTTCAGGTGGAAACGTAGGTATTATTTATCCTTGGCAGCTTTTTCACAGCTTCTATGTTACATTCAGCTTCTAATTGATACTTGAAGTAAATCTTCTTCTTCCTTTTCCTACTTGCACTACCCAATCCCAGGACACTTTTCTTTCCCTCTGACCATCATAGCATGTCCTAAAGTCTCCCTTTCCTCCAGGATTGCTTTCTCTGTAACTAAAAGTCCACATTCACACCTTATGAGTATCTACATTTCCTAGATAACAAAATAAGGCTAAATAGAAGTATTTACCTCAGAATGCACTTGTATGATTTTAAATATTATGCTACATGGCAAGTGGAAGTGAATTTTGAAAATAAAAAAAGAATAGAGTGAGTCCATGAGAATGAATGCAAAAGAAAAAAAATGCTGAAAAGTAGCTAGAAAAAATGTCAAAGCTTTGACTGTAAAATTCTTTGGATCTATGGCAAAAAAGAGAAAAACACAGTCCTAAGAAGTGGAAAATATGTGAGGGAAAACTAAACCATATGCTCAAGAGAAATTCATCTTTTTCCTTCTGATATCTAAGAGAAATTTTTCACATGGAGAGTCATAGAAAAGACATGTATCATAGTGTGTGGAACCTCTTCCTCAATATACCTTCAGTAGATAAAATGGTGAGTTATCTTCACTGGTTTTTTGTAATAATCTTCAGTGAGAGACAATGATAAAATAACAAACTCATGTTTAATAAAAACAATTCTATGATAAAAATCATACTGTGCAAGCCCACAGCTCTTAGATTATCTGCATTTATTGAAGAGTAAAATTTAGAGTAGTTTGACGATTAGTTATATACCAGGAACTGTTAGATATTCACCCAAAACCATATTCTGTTTAACTTTTTGGGCACACAGATTGATTGCATACCCAGCCTCCCTTGCTGTTAAGTGTAGCTATGTGATTGAGTTACAAATAATGGGATGGAATAAAAATAAGACGTTTCACTTCTAAGACTCATTCATAAAAAAATACTCCTAGGCAGTTTCTCTGTGCTTTATTTACCTTCTGGTTGGCTAGATAGGAGTTCAGTGATCTTGTGAGCCAGTTATTATAACTACAATATATGTAGGAAATAAAATATTATGTTTAAGGCATTATAGATATCAGGGAATGTATGTTAGAGGTGCCATTTTTTACACTATGAGAGTAAGGCTACAGAGTCTGGGAGGACAAAAACTGATATATAAATATACTGTCAAGAAAATAAACACATGCTTTAAAAATTATGGCATCCACTTAGGCAGAGGTCTAAATATAAGGACTACCTATGTTATTTTCTTTGTTCAATATTTACTACGTGTGGAATTTGACGAACACTAATGAGTGATGAGTGACACCTAGACTCTTTCCTCAAGGGGCTTATTGCCAAAAGGGTCTATAATTTCCTCAGAAACCATTTGTAGGTCTCCTCCAAAATTAGAAAATTGGGCAATCAGTGGTCCCCAAAGTCTTCACCATAAACTATAGCTAAAATAATTTTAGCCTAAACAGCTGTCAAAGCACAAAAAACAAATCATCAGCATGACAATAAATAAAAACCCAAAAATGTCTTCAACAATCTCCAATTTCATCGTTTGTGAGATTTCCTGAACGCCCACCAAGCTAGATCAGTTACAAAATTAGCCGTAAGATAACTGAATTATCTGATTTCCTACACAAAATTTTTGGAAATAAGCCAACCTAATTGTGAAACACATCAATTAAAAATGATAATTTGAGTTTAAACAATAATTGTCTTTGAATGTTTTTTTTGTCTAATGATGAAGAATGAGCTCATGAACCACTGAGACTCAAACTAGTTTGTGACAATGCAATGTTATAACCAACATAGTGTAGCTCTTTCCATTCTCAGTGGCAGTGAGCACTATTCACCTCAATCACAAGTGTGTTCATTAATGTGCTCATTAACGTTTACATTAAAGGGATAACAAAAACATTGTACATTGCTTGAAAACATCTGATCTGTACAATATTATTACAAATGTTAGTTAGCCCTTATCAGTTTTAAAAATTTTGTTGAAGTATTACATAAAGAAAAGCTTGTAGTTTCCTTTGCTGTACAGAACTTTTTATCTTGCGAAGGTCCCAATAGTTCATTTTTGTTTTAATTTTTTAGTGTTTATTTTGAGAGAGAGAGACAAAGTGAGAGAGAGGGAGCATGAACAGGGGAGGGGCAGAGACAGATGGAAAGAAAAAGAATCCCAAGCAGGCTCCACACCACCAGTGCAGAGACTAATATGGGGCTTGAACTCACAAACCACGAGATCATAACCTGAGCCGCAACCAAGAGTCAGACTCTTAATTGACTGATCCACCCAGGCGCCCCTCATTTTTGCTTTTATTTCCCTTACCTCTGGATATATATTAAATAAGTCTGTGGCCTAGGTCAAAAAGGTAGCTTCCTGTTTTCCCCTGTAGGATTTTGATGGTTTCCTGTCTCACATTTAGGTGTTTCATCCATTTTGAATTTATTTTTGTGTGTGGTGTAAGAAAGTGACCCAGTTTCATTCTTCATCATGTCGCTGTCCAGTTCTCCCAGCACCATTTGCTAAACGGACTGTATTTTTCATTGAGTACTCTTTCCTGCTTTGTTGAAGATTAGTTAGCCATATTGGATAAAGGGTTATTATCCAAAACCTATACAAACTTAACACCCAAAAGACAAATGATACAGTGAAGACATGGGGAAACGACATGAATAGCCATTTTTCCAAAGATGACGTCCAGATGGCTAACAAACACATGAAAACACGCTCAACATCACTCATCAAATACAAATCAAAACCACAATGAGATACCACCTCACACCTATCAGAATGGCTAAAATTAACAACTCAGGAAACAACAGATGTTGGCGAGGTTGTGGAGAAAGAGGATCTTTTTTGCACTGTTGGTGGGAACGCAAACTGGTGCAGCCGTTCTGGAAAACAGGACGGAGTTTCCTCAAAAAATTAAAAATTGAACTACCCTACAACCCAGTAAAGTAATTGCACTACTATGTATCTATTCAAAGGATACAAAAGTGCTAATTCGAAGGGGTACATGCACCCCAATGTTTATAGCAGCACTATTGACAATAATCAAAGTATGGGAAGAGCCAAAATGTCCATTGACTGATAAAAGGATAAAGAGGATGTGGTATGTATGTACACACACACACACACACACACACACTGGAATACTACTTGGTGATGAAAAAGAATGAAATCTTGCCATTTGCAAAAACATGGATGGAACTAGAGGGAATATTCACTAGAAGTGAAATAGAGAAAGACAGATGTCCTATGATAAAAACAGAGAGGGAGGCAAAACGTAAGAGACTCTTAACTAAAGAGAACAAACTCAAGGTTTTTGCAGTGGTGGGCATTAAGGATGGCACTTTCCGGGATGAGCACTGGGTGTTTTATTTAAGAGGTGAATCACTGGGTTCTACTCCTGAAACCAAGACTACATTGTATGTTAACTAACTTGAATATTAAATAAATAAATAAATAAATAAATAAATAAATAAATAAATAGCATGTAGTAGAATCCAATTTGCAGAACTTTAATAAAGTAAGCACAAGTGTGAAACCAGCAAACAATTTAAGAAACAGAATATTGTCAGTACTGCAGAAACTCTTCATGCACCTTTCTAGCTAACTTCAACTACCACCCTGACTTCTAACAAGAGAGATTGGTTTTACCCATTTTTCTACTCATATACACAAAAAACACAGGGTGTACTCCTTTGTGGTGTTGTTGTCAACATTAGCTGTGTGAGATTATTCTACGCTATTAAAGTTTTCACATGTTCAACTCTAGTAGTTTTCCAAGGTGGTTTTATGAAAATATATGTATCCAAGCAATGTATCCAAGTTCTAGTTATTCCACACAGTTGATTTTTTATATTTCATCATTTATGAAATCTGACAGGTATATAGTGATACCTACTTATGACTTAATTTATACTTCTTTAGTGACTGTAATTGTTGTTAGTGATTTGGATGTTCTCACGTGTGTTGTAAGTTAAAGACGTGTCCGTGTTTTAGTGAATTTCCCAGTTTCCTACTGATTCATAAGAATTGTAAATAGATACATACATACATTATATATACATAAACGTGTATTCAGATAGGAGTCTATTGTGTCTTTCAAAGAATATAGGTTAGAAGTGTTCATGTAAGTGGGGTGTTTAAGGATTTTTTGGGTCCTGTTTAAGAAATCTTTGCCTGCTCTAGGGTCACAAAATTTTTATCCTATGGTTTGCTCTAAAACTGCATTGTTTGATTTTTGAAGTTAGATTTACAATCTCTACAAAGTTTATATACCTACCTATATACCATGTGAGTTAGGCTATTCAATTGATTCAGCATCATTTATTGAGAAGTACATCCTTTCCCCATGATACTGCACTGTCATGTCTGTGACAAACCTGGTAAGGGTAAATGTATAGATCTATTTTTAGACTTTCCCTTATGCTCTACTGGTCAGTTTGTGTATCCTCGCACAAATGCCATATTTTCTTAAATACTGTTGATTTTTAATAGGTCTTAATATATGGTAATGTAAGTTCTTCAGTTTTAGTTACTCAAAATTGCCTTAGCAATTCTAGGCTTTTGTATTTACCATATGAATTTTAGGATCTGTGTGCTAAATTTTGCAAAACAAAAAACAAAAAACAAACAAAAAAACCTTTTCATTTTGATTGCATTGGATGAATTTATCAATTTGGAAAATTAGCACCATATAATATTATTTCTTCCAACCCATGAACATGATTTCTCCCTCATTTACTTAGGTCTTTAATTCAATATTTGTGGTTTTCAGTATAAAGTTCTGACAGTTACTTTGTTAGATACATTCTTAAGTATTTGATGCTTTTTGGTACTTATAGTCATTTTAAAATGTGAGTTTGTTACCGCCTCCCCCCCAAAAGTTCAGTCATCACATGTTTATGTTCAGGCTACAACTAATTCCTTAAAATAGACTCAAGATCCAAGATGAAGTCAAGTGAATGTACAATGAACCACATATTGACCAATACAAATCTGTATGAAAAAGTGTAACAGATAAAGTAGTAATAACTGCATCCCATGAACAGAACAGAGAAGTCAGACTAGCTCTTTGGCAAAAGGACATCCTTTCTAGTGTTAAACCGTGTTAGGTAATAATTTGATATTTTGGATAAGTTAAGTAATTAGCTCATTTAAAATAAGATTATTAAATTCTGAATTCCTACACATGGGGAACTATTTGTGAAACTTTATAGGATAAACAATTCAAAATTACCAGGGCCACAATTCAGAGTCGTACTTAATTCTTAACTGTAACTATACTTTGCAATTTTTTAGTAACTAATGGCAGAAACACTCTTAATTCTTTTTCTAGGGATATGATAAGCTGGCTATTTGTAGAAACCCAGCCAAAAGAGAACAACCTCATTTATTAATGTTGAAAAAAAAGAGTATCTTTTTTAAAGATATCATTTATTGTTAAAATATCATTTATTGTTAAATATCATTTATAGCAATATAAGCATGGATCCTATAAGGTAAACAACACTAGTTTAGACTATTCATCCGGGGATATTTGCTGATTCTCACTGGTTTTTAAGCCTGTCCTTCTATGCAAATGGACAGGCAAAAATAAAATTGGCTAGAAGATCAGATTAGAGAACACCAGATAAAGCTAGTATCCATGAATGATGAGTGAATAGGTATACACACTGGGGGGAAAAAATGAAAAATATGCCTTAAAAGGAAGACAGTAGGAATAATTGTCAGTCTTGGCCTTGAGTCTTGGTGAAATTGAAAAAAGAAAGAAAACATTCTACCCAGGGAACTTCTAAAACCAGCCAATACTCATATCTGTTTAAGCCAAAAACTCAGTTTCAAGTGGTCTTGAAAAAATAGTCTTCCCCTAGGCAGTTGGAAGAGAGAAACACAAATATACTCCTTGTAAGCTTTAAAAATTTTCTCTAGTTAAACTCTGAAGAAGTCAAAGTTTATTGCCCATAGTCACAAACATACATAGAAACAAACCACCATGAATAAGACATTGAGTTAGATTTGAAGAGATGATTCATATTGGCATTGTCATACATAACATATAAAATATTTCAATATGCTGAAAGAAATCAAAGTATTATAAGTAGTATAAATG
This sequence comes from Lynx canadensis, assembly GCF_007474595.2. NCBI lineage: Eukaryota > Metazoa > Chordata > Mammalia > Carnivora > Felidae > Lynx > Lynx canadensis. The sequence continues at coordinate 46,815,524 of NC_044320.2, read as the reverse complement.
AAAAGTAGTAATCAAAATGACAGGAAGAAATGAAAAATATAAGAAGTAAGTTAGAAATTCAACAGATTGGGGGTGCCTGGGTGGCTCAGTACGTTAAGCATCCGACTTCTGCTCAGGTCATGATGTCATGGGTCATGAGTCTGAGCCCCGTGATAGGCTCTGAGCTGACAGTGTGGAGCCTGGAGCCTGCTTTAGATCTGTGTCTCCCTCTCTCTCTATCTCTCCCCCACTTGCACTCTTTCTCTCTCTCTCAAAAATAAACAAACATTTTTTAAAAAGAAATTAAACAGATTGGTCAGATGGATTAGACAAAAATGAAGACAGAATTAGTAAATAGAAGATATGGCTGAAAATATTGCCCACAATAAGACAGAAAAGTAGAGGTGAACGTGAGAAAAAGAAAAGAGACACCAGAGGGTACAGTCAAGTTGCATGTTCTGAAAGGCAATAAGAGAGATCATGCAAGAGAAAAGTAGTAACTAATAATAACTGAGACATTTAAACAATTTATAAACATTACCAATCCTTCAGAATTGATGACAAATCTCTATTAAGAAAGACAATAGATTGAGACACATCGCACTAACAAAAGAAAAGAGATTTTTAAAAAAGAAAAATCAGACTAGAAAGGCTTGATATTTAGGTAGACAGCTGAAAGCATAACATCAATTGAGAAAACAAACATAGTAGAATAATAAATTCAAAGTGCTGAGAGAAAATAGAAAGGAACACAGACTGCATGCCCCATATAACCATGTATTAAAAATTAAGGTGAAATCAAGGTGTTTTTCGTAAAAACATGTATGAGAAGGTTTGCCACATACAGAAACATTAAAAATACCTAGAAGATTAACCTCAGATAAAAACAGGAACTAAAATAGAAATTGATATTACTAGGGCGCCTGGGTGGCACAGTCGGTTAAGCGTCCGACTTCAGCCAGGTCACGATCTCGCGGTCCATGAGTTCGAGCCCTGCGTCAGGCTCTGGGCTGATGGCTCAGAGCCTGGAGCCTGTTTCCGATTCTGTATCGCCCTCTCTCTCTGCCCCTCCCCCGTTCATGCTCTGTCTCTCTCTGTCCCAAAAAAAATAAATAAACGTTGAAAAAGAAAAGAAATTGATATTACTAAGAAATAGAGTGAACATTTTTCTCTAAAAGCCTAAGAACATTTCAATACTCAGATGACACAAGTTTACCATATAATTCATTCTATGAATTCATTATATATGAATTATATTCAATTTATTATTGTCATTCATTCCAGTTCATGCTTCCTAATCCTAAACAAGGCTAAAGATGTTTAAATTAATGGAGACATGACACCACCAAGATAGAGATAAACATTATTATGGACCTCACTAGCCCTCACAAGAACAGCTAGCAATTATTCCAGAACAAGACACCGCTAAGAGGATATCAGAATACAAAGGTGAAATTGTAGCACCCTACTCCACCACAGAGACTAAGATAAGGATGAGATAAGGATAAAAGGATAAGAGAAGCTGCTACAAATTGACCCACACTGGCCCTCCCCCAGGCCAGCATAGCATCACCAGAAGAGGTCTCTCCTGAATCTCCAGTTCCACTAGTGGTAAAGGAGACCCTGGGGAGAACAAACAATGCCCTCACCCTTTCGCATTGTGGGTCACTTTGTGGGAGCTTCTACTAAGATGCTTGCACCATGGAAACTGCAGGGGAATCTGCAGGGTTCAACCACTGGGAATCTGACCATAATGGAGAAGTGGGGGAGGAGCTTGCAACAACCAGCACATGGATCCTGGCAAACAGGAGTTCATACCAGCATTACTACCCAAGTAGTAACCCCAACCAGTGGTCTTGCTTACCTGCAGAACCAAGTCAGGGCACACTCTGACCAAGGAACTCTACAGGAAGCAGATCTGCTTGATTCAGATTCTCCAACAAGAGTTTTACCACCCCTATAACTCGGTTTGCCCATGCTCAGGCAAGAAGTTGAATCACAGCCTGTCCTGCTGATGAGACTGTTTTCTCATCCCATCTGACCAGAAAGGCTGGTGAAAACTCCTGGAAGCTGTGCAGCCTGTGATACTCCAGGTGAGGGACAGGTGGACAGAGGTAATCACCTTCAAGCAAAGCCAGTAATGAGCCCGGAGCCTTTCCGTGCTATGTTCAGGCAGGGGATTAATTCCTAAGCAAGGCTACTACTAGAAAGCCTGTTCAAGAAATTAGGAATAGCCTAGAGTAGACCTTTCCCTTCTCACTCAGATAAGGGAATAGAGACATAGCCCCACATGCTGTAGAGAGTGTCTTCTGGCTCCATCTGACCACAAGACCTAGAGATACCTCCTGGAAGCTGGCTGGCCCAGTGGCACGTGAGCCAACAGGCAACAAGTCAGCTGATACTTGTAGAGCAAAGCCATGGCCCTGGTTGCTCAAGGAACTTAGGGTTCAGTTTCACCTGAATTAAGACAAAAATGAGCTGTCTGGCTTTAGAGTTGCTTTTCATACTGAGCCTGGGCAGGGAACCTAAATCATAGCCCAGTTCTTCACTGAGTACAGCCTTCAGTCTGTCCTACTCAGGAACCTAACTAGAGCACACAGGAAGCTACATAACCCATTTGACATCCCTATTTACAGTGGCACTTGAACAGAGAGAACAGCCCAAGGCTTTTATCATCTACAGAGAAAAATTAGTGACCTCACTTGAAATGCAGTGCATGCTCTGGCTTGATTTGAATTCCCAAACAGGCTGTATATGTATCTCTGTGGAGACAAGTGTTGTTATATTCCATGTGCCCCAGATGTTATGATAGTCCTTCAGCCTTACTTGGGTAGGGAACCAAGCAAGCTGCCCTATCCAACTGTTCTCTGGCACATCCCCACATCCCCATCCTCAGAGCTTAGTTTATTGCCCAAAAAAATAGACAATAGAAAGCCCCGCCTTACCAACAGAAATATCCCAAAACCCAAACTGGGTTAACTGTTGAAAAGCTATCTCTGCTAAAGGAAACCTGTGAAATCTGGAAGAGCCAAATGTTCAAATGTGCAGATACCAATATAAGGAATCAGGTAAAAAAAAAATCAGGTAAATATGACACCATCAAGGAGACTAATAAAGTTCCAATAACTAATCCTAACAAAATGTAAATCTACGAATCAAAGAATTCAGAATAGTTCTCTTAAGGAAGTTTAGTGTACTACAAGAAAACATAAGTAACTCATAAAATTAGGAAAGCACTGCATGAACAAAACTATCTATAAGGAAATAGCAACCGTCAAAAAAAAACAAAAACAAAACAAAACAAAAAAAACCAAGAAACAAACCCTAGAGTTGAAAAATGTAATAACTAAGAATTCAACAGAGAGTTTCAAAAATAGACATTTCGTGCAGAATAAACAATCAGTAAGCTGGAGGATCAAACATTGGAAATTACCTTGCCAGAGTTACAAAAAAATAAAATAAAACAAAAAGAGAGAAGAAAGCCTACAGGAATTATGGTACACAATTAAAAACAAAAAACAAAAAGTAAAACACAGTACTCACATTATGAGAATTCCAGAAGAAGAAAAGAACAGAAATTATATTTAACACAATAATGGCTGAAAATTTCTTGAATCTAAGGAGAGAAACGGACATTCAGGTCCATGAGACCCAAAGGACCCCAAATACATTGAACCCAAATAAGGTTACATTGAAACACATGATAATTAAATTGTCAAAAGTCAAAGACAAAGAATTTTAAGAGCAGCAAAAGAGTAAAGTCATGGATAAGGAAATCCCATAAGACTATTGACAGATTTCTCATCAGAAACTTTAAGCATAGGAGAGAACTGGGCAACATATTGAAAATAATGATCATAACTGTCAACCAAGAATTCTATATGCAGTGAAACTGTCCTTCAGAAACGGAGGGATTTAGACTTTCTAGAACAAACAAAAATTAAGGAAGTTCATTATTACCAGACCTGACTAATGAGAATTCGATGAATGAAAGTAAAAGAATGCTAATTAACATGATAAAAACATAAAACGGTAGATTAGATTTCACTAGCAATGGTAAATATGTAGTCATAGATTCTGCAATATAGTGACAGTGGTGCATGATCCACTTAGAATTCTAGTTTGAAAGTTTTAAAAAATGAATGTAGTGGGGCACCTGGGTGGCTCGGCCTGTCAAGTGACTTATTTGTGCTTTCAGCCCAGGTCGTGGTCTCATGGTTTGTGGCTTTGAGCCCTGTATCAGGCTCCACATGGACAGCGTGAAGCCTGTTCAGGATTCTCTCTCTTCCTCTTTCTCTCTACCCCTACCACTGCTCACTCTGTCTCTCTCTCTCTCAGAATAAATAAACTTAAAAAACTTTTTTAATGAATGTAGTAAAAATAACCATAACTACATTAATCTATTGTTAGTTACACAATATATAAAACAAATTGTAACAGCATTAACTTTAAATGTGAGGTGGAGAAATGTAAGTATAAAGTTTACAAATTTTACTGAAATTGCCAGTTTAAAATACGGTGTTTTATGTTTAAAATATTCTACATAAGTCTCATATAAGAAGGAAAATCCTGTAGTAATTTCATAAAATAAAACACTAAAGAAGTAAAAGCATAATGATACCAAAAGATATCAAAACACAAAAAAGGCAGAGTAAGAAACAAGAAAAAACAGATCTATAAAACAACCAGAAAACAATTAACAAAATGGCAATAGTAAGTCCTTAGCTATCAATAATTACTTTAAACATAAACAAATTAAATTATCTAATTAAAAGAGAATGACTGAATGGGTTAAAAAAAAATAAGGTCCAACAATACGCTGCCTATACCAGAGATTCACTTTGTCACTTTTTTTTTTTTTTTTTACCATTTTTTTTTTATTTTTGAGAAACCGAGAGAGACAGAGCACATGCCGGGAAGGAGCAGAGAGAGAGAGAGAGAGAGAGAGACACAGAAAGAGACAGAAAGAGACAGAATCCGAAGCAGGCTCCTGGCTTCAGGCTCTGAGCTGTTAGCACAGAGCCCAATGCGGGGCTCGAACCCATGAACCGTGAGATCATAACCTGAGCTGAAGTCGTTCGCCTAACCAACTGATCCACCCAGGTGCCCCCAGAGATTCACTTTCTCCCTAAAGACACAGATAGACTGAAGGTGAAGGAATAGAAGAAGATATTTCAAGCAAATGTTAACCAAAAAAGAGCAAGAGCACTTCTATCAAATAAAATAGACCTTAAATTAAAAATGACAAAAAGAGAAAAAGAAGGTCATCATATAAGGTTAATGCATTAAAATATTACAACTGAAATATTTATGCACTCAACATTGGAGCATCTAAATATATAAAGCAAAAACTAACAGAGCTATAATAGGAGAAATAAACTAATACAATCAGGGACTTTAATACACTCCTCTTAACAACGGGTAGATAGTCCAGACAGAATCAGTAAGAAAATGGCATTGAACACTACCGACCAAATCAGACATATACAGAACATTATATCCAACAATACATTATTCTCAACTACACATGGAATATTTTCTAGAATAGACCATATGTTAGACCACAAAATAAGTCTCAGAAAACTCAACATGACCAAAATCTTACCAAGTGTCTTCTCTGACCACAAATGAATGAAACTAGAAATCACTAACAAGAGGAAAACTGAAAATTTTACAAACACATTCAAATTAAATAGCACTCTCCTGAACAATAAATGGATCAAAGAAAAGTAAGGGGGAAATAAAGTTTTTTGACACAAATGAAGATGGAAACACAACACACCAGAACTTGTGACATGCAGCAAAAGAAACCCTAGGAGGCGAGTTCATAGCAATAAACACCTGTATTAAGATGTAAAAAAAGCTCCCAAATAAACACTCAAACTACACACCTTAAGGAATTAGAGCAAGAAGGACAAACTGAGCCCAAAGTTAGCCGAAGAAAGAGAATAATAAGCATTAGAGCAGAAATTAATGAAATAGAGAACAGGAAAAGAACATAGAAAAGATTAACCAAACTAAAAGTAGGTTCTTTGAAAAGATAAACAAATGGGCAAATCCTTAGCTACACTAACCCAAGGGAAAGAGAAAGGACTTAAATCTAGACATCCTAGAAGAAATGGAAAAATTCTTACATGCAACTTAACCAAGACTGAAACAGGAAGAAATAGAAAATCTGAATTAATGAATTACTACAAAGGAGATTGAATCAGTAAGAATAGAAAAAAAAAAAAATCTCCCAACAAAGAAAAGCCCAATTAGATGGCTTCACTAATGATTTTTGCCAAACATCTAAAATAGAATGAATACCAATTGTCCTTAAATTCTTGCAAAACAAATTTGAAAAAGAACACTCGCAAACTCGTTTTACTAGTCCAACATTATCTTGATACTAAAACCAGGAAAGGATACTACTAGAAAACTAAAAGCCAATATACTTAACGAATATAAATGCAAAAACTCTCAATAGAATACTAGCAAACTGAATTTAGCAGCACATTAAAAGGATCCTACACTATGATCAAGTAGGATTTATCCCAAGTATGCAAGGGTTGTTCAACATATGCAAATCAATGTGATATAGCACATTAATGGAATGAAAGAAAAGAATCAAAATCATCTCAATAAAGACAGAAAAAGCATTTGACAAAATCAAACATGTTGGATTTTAATCAATATGAATGTTGATTAAAACATTCAAAGAATCATAGAATGAACATATCTCCATATTTTAAAGGCCAAATATGACAAGCTCACAACTCACATCATTAACAAATAACATATAGTATATTTATCATAATTATAATTTTATATTATGTATTATGTAATTATAATGACAATTTTATATTATGTATAATACAATGACATAGTGACAATCGCTATTTAAAATAGGATACAAATAAAACCACAAATATTCTTTAAAATTAAAATTGATGGGGTGGGGCGCCTGGATGGCTTAGTCAGTTGGGTGTTCGACTTTGGCTTATATCATAATTCTCAAGGTTGGTGGGTTCCAACTCTAGGTCAGGCTCTGTACTGGCAGCTCAGTCTGGAACCTGTTTTGGATTCTCTGTCTCCTTCTCTCTCTCTGCCCCCTCCCTGTTCATGCTGTCTCAATAAATAAATAAATAAATAAATAAATAAATAAATAAATATTTTAAAGTAAAATTCAAATTGAGTAGAAGTATAGGTAACTGGAATCTATTAGATAATCAACATAATAAGAAATAAAACTAATAGTTGTGGAAACAAAAAGTCGAGAAATAAAAATTAATCTAAAAATATTTTAAAGTAATAAAATTTATAAGAAATTTGGACAGAAGATGAATAAAAAATTTAATCCAAATATAAATAATTCAAAATCACTGAATGTGAAGGAATAAGACTTTGAAAGTATGAGATAAAATATTAAGATAAAAATCTGTAGATATCAAGAAAATTAGAAAAGCTGTAAAATATAGTAAAATCAGCAAAGACAAATCACTTAAAGGAAACAGACTTGGATAATAGAATAGACCGAAACAATATCAAGACACAGAATCATATAACATATCCCTCATAAGACAGGGGCTGGGAGAGAAGCAAAATCAGCAGAACTAAAAGCAAGTTGATCAAATGCTCAGAATTTTCTCCTTTGGGAAAAAGATTGGGTTCCTGGTCCCTAATGGTTAAAGGTACTCCGGTCAGAGAGAGAAGAATTTTAACTTCTTTGTCTTTGACCTTTACCAAGTTGTTGATGCAAGGGTCGGCTGCCTTTATAGCAGTTGTCACGTGAGGGCTGAGTCCCTTCAGCAGGCCCCAAACATAAAAACGTCAGCTCAGTAGCATTGTTGTATGATACACAACAGTACATACATGCTACACAGCACACTTAAGGAAGGAACACGTATATTTCAAAAAGAAATGTGAAGCAGTAAATCAGGATCTTGTAATCGAGTTTCTAAACTCTAATTGCTATTCTATTTAGACAGGGAGGAAGTAGTTATGAATCCTATTTTTTCTATCGATTAAAACCTTTCAAGACAGAAAGTTCCATATATCACAGCATCCAGTTCTCTGTACTTGAGCCATTAAATTTCTTTATCTGTATCCTTTAGCCTGGTTAGAGTTGGCTTTTAGAGACCTTTTTTAGTGAAGGAGAAATGAGCTTCCCTACCACAAATACTACTGTCTCAATAACAGTACGTGGAATCAGTCACAAAAGCAAAGAAGGTCTTGCTGCTGCATATTTTACAGAGATAACTAGTTGATCAGGAGAACATGAAATATTTCCAAAACTTCCTTTTTGGCCCGGCTTTTTGTACCCTTAGGTCTTCTGTTGTTAAGAGTAGATTATATGCCAACAATATATTATTAAGAAAATCAAAGAAGGAACAAAAACACATTCTCCAGAATCTTTGTGATTTTTGTCAGCTACCTCCTGCTGCTGCCATATACGCCCCCTGCCTTCTACTGGTTTTCTCATAACTCTCCAGGTCATCTTCCAAAGGGCCTAAAGGAGGGAGGGCAGCCAAGGGACAAGGGAGTTTATAGGGGCAAAAAATGAACATAATAAAAGTAGGCCAAGTAACAGTGGTACGTCCAAAGGTTATTGTGAATAGAATTTTGAGACATGGTAGCATTGAGACATGGAAGCATTTTTCAGTCTCCTTCTCAATCAAGTAAGCTATAAGGTTATATAGAAATTGCAGTCAAAATATTGTTAGCCTAGCAGTTTGGTGAATTCAGGAAAAAAAAAATGACAACTAACACGAAGTTCAATTTAAAGAATAACAACTCTGGGCCATGAGTTATCCATTTGTTTAAATAAAACCCTAGAAATAAATAAATAAATAAATAAATAAATAAATAAATAAATAAATAAGTAAGTAAATAAGTAAATAAATAAATAAAACCCTAGAATTGTCAACTTTTCCTTTAGATAGGTGTAGTCTTGACAATGGTCAAGGTGGAATCACATAAAAGCTTACTAAGTTTTGTTTTAGAGTATATTAGGTTTATGATATAAAACAAGCTTTCAAGTTGGTGTCACTAGAGGAAATATTTTTTTATAATACATTTTCCATATAAAGAAAGGAAATATTGATATATGATGTATGTTTAAGGCATACAACATGACTTATATATGTATATATTACAAAATGGATTACCACACTAAATTCAGTTAACATGACCTCTTCATAGAACTTAAAAAAACTTAATATAGGATTAAGTGTTCACTTATTTAATAATAAGATCAATCTTTACATAAAAGTTTGAAAACCAGAGGCCCACAAACCCAAACCCTATGAACACATGTTTTACTGGGCCAGTGCTAGGTCTTTGTTGTTGTTAAAATTGTGTCAATGTCTTAAAATTGGGTAATTATAATGAAATGAAGATACCTCTTCTGAAAATTTCAAATGTCCATAAGTAATTTTACTACATTCTTACGTAACAGTTATCTGGAGCTAAATGCTAGCTGCCCTTATAAGTAGGGCCCTGATCCCCATTCCTCCCTATTACTCTATTTGCATAGTCTTCTCATTTCCTTATCTATCTGGCTCTGATGGCTTTTGAGTTGGGTGATCTTTTTTTTTTTTTTTTTTTCAATGTTTATTTACTTTTGGGACAGAGAGAGACAGAGCATGAACGGGGGAGGGGCAGAGAGAGAGGGAGACACAGCATCGGAAACAGGCTCCAGGCTCTGAGCCATCAGCCCAGAGCCTGACGCGGGGCTCGAACTCGCGGACCGCGAGATCGTGACCTGGCTGAAGTCGGACGCTTAACCGACTGCGCCACCCAGGCGCCCCGGGTGATCTTTATTGTAAATGCTCTAAGATATTCCAAAGAAAATAAGTGTCGAAAAAGACACGAATCTTTTAGCTTTCCTAACTGTACTTATCTGGTCACCTGATATTACTTCATGGATTGCCATTATTTATGGAAAAACTCTTCAAGTTTATAATAAATAATTCAATTGGCAAGAAACCATAATTGGTATCTCCTTTTCCTATAGATAAATAGAATACTTAAGTTCTAAAAGTTATTCTCGAAAATCTTAGGTAAGCTACGGTGATTTGGTGTTAGGGACAAGAAGCTGGTCCCTGACCCTCAGAGCTATAATAATTCTTAGAGAATTCTTATGGGATGAGCTTTTAAGGTATGACTTTGATTATTCTTAGCATTCCTCAAGGTTGTCACTTAGAACATGGACTCCAAATATGTACTGCATAAAAATGTGTAGGATGATCGTATATCGTAGTTTCCCCAACATAGTTCCAGATCATGCATGTTTTCCAAATATAACTGCCCAACACAGTTCCAGGTCATGCAGAGCCTCCTTTAACACTCCAAAGTGTACTGGTATAGATAATATATAGTCATCTTATGCACTATTCAATATAATTTCACTTAATGTAAGACTGAATCGTATCTACATCTTAGTCCTAGGACTGAATTTAGCTCATATGTTCCATCCTTCCTTTTGTCTTTTCCTCCTCTCTTTCTCCCTCTGCACTTCTATGTGTTAGCCTACACTATATTTTCAAGTTTGAATGCCTTTAAACAGCCATGTATTTTTCAATTTGCCACTGGCCTCACTACTCCATCTAATACTAAAAACGGCTGCTTCACTTTACTGCAGAGCGTTGGAGTCAGATGCCCTGATCTTATGGATCTTATGACTCATTAATAACAGGATATAAAATGCAATACTTTCTAAGTCTATTTGACTAACATATAAATCTTTTGTCCAGAAGTAATTCATAGGAATTCCTTACAATGCATTTTAGGAAGTCCTATCAATTTGCATTAATTTACTGGTTCTTTAATCAAAGCAAATATTAATTTCTACTTTGAGCCAGATAGTGAGCTAAAGATGCATTACCTCTATTCTATTTCTTAATGCTACCATAATTTTGTATGTTCTTTGTAAAGAGAAATGACACATCTATATCCACTTAGCTTACTATTTGACAATCTACCTTGACAAGACTTTACTTTTCCAGTAAATTCTTGCCCAGGAAGGTGAAGTTGCAAATAAACCTATCATTTAGGAAGGCCTTGAAAATTTATTTATCCAATAAACATACTACTCAACTTGCTTTCATCACATAAACTGCTCCTTCTCACAACAGTGAATAGCTCAATTGGACTCATCAAGAAAATGGCTACCCTTTAAGTCATGCCTACTATTATAACATGAACTTTACCAAATCCGAGTCAGTAATGCCTACACTGAAAGACTTGCCTTAAATACAAATCTTATAAACAGCCTGCCTTTGACTTTGCCTTTCAAAGAGGTACTAATATTGTGAAGGTAGGGTCTTCCTTTACTGCAGAGTAGGCAACAAATTTAGTTTTCCTTGATGAACAGCTTTGGTGGCTTCTTTGGAGAGGCCAGCAAGCAGCAAGAAGTAAGCATAACTGAGTAGGGAAACAGTGTTCACTTAAACAATGGTTATGTAAACAGGGCTTCTGTGGTCGTTTGTTATGCCAAAATGTATCTGTTTGTTAGTCTCTTGCTATCTCAATTACAATTCAGACCTACACTATAATAGAAAGAGTATGATACTAGAAATCAGATGCAAGTTAAAATACCTGCCTCTTCATTACCAAGTTGTTCCATATTGGGCAGTTCACTTAATTTTTCCAATCCTCAAATGACAATGACTGGTGTAAAATAGTATCAATAGTATCTTTTTCCAGGGTCATTGTTTCCTATGTGGTAACCTACGTGAACATGCTTCATACATATTTAATTGACAACATTAGTAGTTGTTATCAGAATTGATTTATGTTATGCCGTGTTAGCTTCTGGAACTGCAATTTATGTGGAATCTCTTTATGTACATAATTTATCTCTCTTTTACTGAGTCTCAAAGAGGAAGAAGAGAGGAAAATGGACGTATCTGAGATTACGAGTCCATGCTATCAGCAGCCTGTGGTGAGGAATCCTGGTAGAAACCCCACATGTGAAGGTGAGATATAGTCAAAGGGAGCATTGTGTCAAACCAATACGCAATAAGATCCAAAGACAGACTAATGCTTGGACCCATTTCCCATTTAGTTTCAGGTATACAACTTGACATAAATTTAATTCCAGGGGGGTAGGACAAAAATCACCCAACTGTTCATCCTCCATTCTTCAGTCTATATTGAATGAATAGTAAATATTGATCAAAATATGTATTTGTATGGTCTGCTTCTCCCTTATTCTCAAAATGCTTAACTTGGGATATCACTACATCTTGATACTCTTTCTCCTCACTTGTTTCTTTCTTTGCCTCCTGCCTGGGTAGATATCCCAGACTGTTTTCTGTCTGGTCTGTTTTGCCAACAGGCAGGCTTTCAGGGCACCCGGATGGCTCAGTACAAAGAGCATGGGACTATTGATCTCGGGGTTGTAGGCTTGAGCCCCAGGTTGGGTACAGGGATTACCCAAATAAGCAAACAAAACTAGGCGGTCTTTCTAATAGCCACACATTGCTTTCACTATATAATCCAGCTAGGGGAGAGATTGAGATCAAAAAATGAGAAGAGGGACAAACTGAAGAAGAACAAATGCCTACTCATTATCCCTACTACCAAATCCCACCCCAAGTAATCAGTAGTTGTGCTATTACCACTTTAATTTTTCTCTTTGCTTTCACAGATAAAGATGACTGAATTCCACATTTAATGTCAATTATGCAATGAAGGGTTTATCTAGGAGAATCATTGTTCTTTTTATTTTACTTTATTTTATTTGAGAGAGACAGAGACAGTGTGAGTGGGGGAGGGGCAGAGAGAGAGAGAGAGAGAAAGAGAATCCCAAGCAGGCTCCACGCTGCCAGCGCAGAGCTCTCCGTGGGGTTTGAACTCACGAAACCATGAGATCATGACCTGAGACAAAAGCCAGAGTCAGATGCTTAGCCGACTGACCCACTCAGGTGTCCCTACAAGAATCATTGTTTAAAGGCAAAAGAGAAAGATCTGTGAGTGTGCAGAGTTTGGGAAGTAAACAAAAATTCGGCAAATCTTGTCACACATATAGAGCACTTTAACTCCATGCATCATATTCTGATCCTGCTTTGGCACTTCTGCTCTTAAGGTTTGCTCTTAGATTTAGAACCTGATACACTATTCATTAGAAGGATCCAGAACCCTGGTTCAAATACTCCTATTATTGACACTCTCATGTAGATGCCAAGTCAGAGAATTAGCTTTTCTTCTCCCTCTTGCTCTTACCTTCCCTTACCCCTTTCTCAGAAATTTAGCTGGGTTCTCACCTCAAAGTGAGAGCTTTGTGGAACAGGGCCAACCTGGGGCACAAAGCTTGAAAAAGGTGCCACCCTTGATGACTCCCCAAATTCCTTCAATCGTACTTTGCACAGCTTGCTCTAACACCTTTCTACCCATTTTAACATCAGTTATGCCAAACATATCAATTTATAAAAAATCATTGAAAAAGGCTGTCATTTTTGGAAAATGTGTTCAATAAAAGATTTCAGTGAAAATCAATATTCCAGATCCCAGGCTCTTAGGGAAACTAATTAAAATGTTTTGCCCTTTTCAACTGGTTGCTGAATCATTTTATTGATACAGAACTTTTATCTTCATTTCAAAGTAAACATTTTGAAATACCTTTGTTTCCAGCTAACCATAAAATACTCCATTTTTTCTCACGAAGAATTGGAGTTCATATATGCATTTTTATAAATCAGCTAGATTTTGTAACTATTTTTAGATAATTGGTTATTTATTGTTAAATTTACCATTTCAAATTGAATAACATTGTTTCTTTTAATTATTTTACATTTTATGATTTTTTCCTGTTCTTGGACTTTAAAAGCAGGGGAAGTATTTTCAAAGCAAATGTGTTAAAGAGAACTGTATGGTATAATCCAAAATATTAAAAGTAATTTTAAAAAGTAGCATACAAACAAGGCAAATATTCATATGCAAATATAGAAAGCATGGTCAAAATATATATATATATATATATATATATCACTACTGGAATGACATCTATGACTACAGATTTCAGAATTTCAGATTGCACGTTAATCTATTAAGTCTACAGATATGGGACGAAAGGAAATAATCACAGGCATGTATGAATTTAAGTTGAATAGCAAGAGAAATTGAATTCTGATATAATATTTGAGATTTAAGTTTCTTAATTTAAGCAACGATTAAGGAAAACTCTGCAGTTACAAAGAAAAAATGTATTTAACTCTCTTTTTGATAGGATTGGTACAAATAATTACTAATCAAAATTTATCACCTTCCCAAAAGTGACATCTTTACATCTATTTTTTTAAAGTAGCATTTAACACAATCATCTAAAGAGAATAATGACACTATGTTAAAGTAAGCTAATGAATAGATCCCTGACTGGATTGTAGGTCGCAAGAGGTTAAGGACCATATCAGTCTGATTTATGCATTCTCCTAAAAAGATAGTGCAGTGTCCAGCTCAGAGCACCTGATTATATGTGTTGAATAAAGGAAGAAGTGAGGCAGTGATTGTAGTACAAGGGTAGTTCCCAACCACCCCAAAGTTGAACCAATTCCTAATAGCCCTGCAAAGCACTCTGAACTTTGGGTCCTACAATTTCTGCAATTGCAGTAAAATTCACATAATATAAATTTAACCATTTACCATTTTAAAGTATACGATTCAATGACATTTTAGAACATTCACCATGTTGTGCAATCATCACCCTACTGTCTAGCTTCAAAATTTTCATCACTCCAAAAGGAAACCCATTTAGCAGTCACTTTCCATTCTCCTCTTGCCTTTACCCATGCCAACAACTACTCTGCATTCTTTTTCTATGAATTTACATATTCTGGGGGCTTCATATAAATGGAATCATAATTTGTGGTTTTTTGTATCTGGTTCTAGGCTCCTGAAATAGCAAAGTCTGAAAAAAAAAAAGACTTTCTTTTCCCTTCTTTGGTCTATAAAACCCTATAAAAGACACTGGGTATGGTCAGCAACTCTCTTATTCACAAATATTTACCTTAGGATAGCAACTACATCATGATATTCAAAACAATGATTAAAAGTGAGGAGAAAGCCTGTGCTGAGTTCATAAGATCAATACCAAGGGGAAAAATATAAGCACTGATTCTTTTATTTTGCATATTATCTTTACATATATTTCTTGAAATCATCCATTCATTTATCCTTTCATGAAATGTATTTATTTATTCATCCGTTCAGCAAACAATATTAATTATTTATCAACCACTGTGCTAAGTGCTAAGAATTCCAAGATGGAACAAGTTCATATCTTATCCTCAAAGAGCTTACAATTTGAAAGGAAATTGGTGGACTTGCCCACAGGACCATTTTAACATATAATTTTATAACCAATTATCTGAGACTTATCAGCAGCACATTTGCACACTTTGGGAAAGGACAGTCTAGGTAGAAAAACATGTTCAAAGACAGAAATGAACAAGAACTTGCCCCTTTGAGGTAAGACCAGTGTTACTCTTTCAGTTTGTTTTCTCACTTGGTTGTAATTTTCACGAGAAGGGTCATGCCCATTGTTTGTTGTTGTTGTTGCGGTTGCTGTTGTTGTTGTTGTTTTTACCTACCACCCTATACCCAACACTTTGTTCAATGCCAAAGTGAGCATTTTATTTCTTGATTCACTCATTAGTAAAGCATCTTCTACTTCCTGTTCCCAGTCTGAGTTGATAACTATATTATATTGCAGTAACAAGAAATATCTGTACCTGAGTGATTTTCCCCACCAACCACCAATAGATAGGTGTCTCAGCTATGAGAAATTCTCTTTGATTTGTCCCCTTATTTTCTTCTAGTAGGGAGTTATAGTGGGAAAAGTCTATCATTGATAGTTCTAATTCTTTGGCCCTGTTAGCCCTCAAGTGTAGGTGTTGGTAACTGGGTATCTACAGACTTAACCCCAAACAATTCCTTGTCCAAATGTGAGTAAAGCAATTATTACATTAGGAACCCCAGTCTCACCAGAACAGGGCCTGCCCTAAGTCTGGTATCTGTTGTCACAGGCATGAACTACTTGGCACATACATACCCAGTGACTTGGAGTCTCCTAAACCCAGTAGTATTTTGTGGTCAGTCAATAGAATTACACAACTAGTTCTTTAAATGTAGCCTAGGAACACTTGGGGAGCCCTAAGACTTTTTGAGATTCATAAAATCATTAATGTATTATTTGCCTTTTGCACTCTATCTCACGAGTCTGTGATGGACTTTAAGAGGCAACTGGACCTGTGATGACCTCATTGTTCTGACATTTTTATCCTGACGGACAATGAAATATGTGCTTGTATATTTCTGTGTTGTAAAACTCTGTTTTAATTTGCAACATAGTAAATATCAATAGACAGTACCAATAGACAATATCAATAAATATCAACCCACGCAAACATAGCATTATGGTGTTTTAGACCCCAAAAGTTTGAGATCTGCTGCATTAGACTGTTGTCTTGGTTTTGTGATTGAACGACTTAGAATATCTTCAACCACAATTCATCTGGCCAGGCCCATGAGTTCCTGTCTAGCCTTTTCTAGCCATTCTTCTTTACGGGGATTCAAACATTATCATTTTCTCAGATGTCAAAAAGCAACAGTTGAACTGTTTCAAATAGTAGACAATGCCTGGGACACTTGATTTATCAACTGTCCAAACCATGATCACCTAGACAACTCTACATATGGTATCAACTTGAATCCCTGTATTAGCAAGGTATGTAGTGTAGAACCCATCAGGGTGGTGCTTAGGTCAATGTTTTTAAGGAAGGAAGAGAGGAATAATGTCTGGATCAAGCCTAGGTTTTCATTCCTCTTAGAAATGAAATTAATTTTTTTTTCTTCAACCTGTGAGATGGGTTTTTCAGATGCAGAGACTGGTGTAGCGGCCATAAGAATGTCTCTTTCAGGTCTCCAAGTGCATGGAACATAATTGACCAGTAGCTCTAGCTGTTATTCTTTCAAAAATCCATCACTAAGTTCATGCTGAGGCCACATTTCCCAGTGGCTTCTCCCAACCAATTAATGAGCACAGCAGGGATACCAAGGCATGCTCTATCCTGGCAGATGTTAGACAACTGTGACGGCCAGCTCAGACTCCAAGAACGCTCCCACCCTCAGCTCACACACATTCCCAAAGACCTTGACGAGTTGCTCTCAGAACTATACTGTACTTAACCTGCCTTTCTTCCTTGTCCTACCCCCTTATCCCTCCTTCCTTCACCCAGAATCAAACCTATATTGTAATCTGATGGTTTTTTTTTTTCCAGTTTCTTCTGGCTCCCCCTTCCATTCTCTCTCACATGTGTTTCTAGTGATACATGTACTACATTTTTAATCCCATCTTGGTGTTTATTTTCCCTAGGGTTTGTTCTACTTCATTCAGATCCCAGACTCTTACCCATGAGACCCTTCTCAGTATCCTCTGATTTCTAAAACTGACTTACCTTTGTGTACCTTATAATTGTTCACACTTACTGTGATATTACTAAAGGTTCAAAACAAAGCTAATTAAAAAAAATATTTTAATGTTTATTGTTTTTGAGAGACACACACACACGCACACACACAGAGACAGAGAGCAAGCAGGGAAGAGACAGTGAGAGAAAGGGAGACACAGAATCGGAAGCAGGCTCCAGGTCCTGAGCTGTCAGCACAGAGCCAGACCCAGGGTTCAAACTCACAAACCCTGAGATCATGACCTGAGCTGTAGTCTGTCACCCAAATGACTGAGCCACCCAGGCACCCCAAAACGAAGCTAATTTTTAAAGGTGAAGCTTAATTTTTAAAGCTCACTACCTTTCGTTCTTCTTATCTCACACAAAATAATTTCTCTTAACCACATTCCCAAGACTGCCAATTTTAAAAATTCTTTTGCTAATTCCTTGGAAACCTACAGGATTTTTCTTTATAGGACTGTTTATAGCTTTTATCAGAGACAGACAATCCGAGCTACTCCCTTAGCCACTGATGGCAATGACATAAAGCATATCTCCGGTTCAGAGTTTTCACCAAAAAATGCAAAAACAAAAAAATATCAAAAAATGGTGAGAGTGTGTGTGTGTATGTGTGTGTGTGTATCTGAAATACCATCTTTATAGTTGTGCTCCTTTCAAAATAAGTCATTGCATGTTGAATATTTATTTATTTTAATTGGCTTTAACTTTTTCTTCTTCAGATGTATTTTGAGGAAGTAAGGAGCTGCATGGCTAAGAAGAAAGGTAATAAATGTTCTTATGTTTTGGATCGTTGTATTGTTCTAAATTACTTTTTGTCATTTAATTATAATTTTTTTTATTTTTACATTTATTTATTTTTGAGAAACAGAGTGAGACAAAGCGTGAGCGGGGAGGGGCAGAGAGAGGAGACACAGAATCTGAAGCAGGCTCCAGGCTCTGAGCAAGAGGTCAGCACAGAGCCTGATGCAGGGCTCGAACCCACAAACTGAGATCACGACCTGAGCCGAAGTCAGACGCTCAACTGACTGAGCCACCCAGGCGCCCCTTGTCGTTTAATTATAAAATTGACATTCACGGGACTTCAAAATCCTAAACTAATTGACCAACTCAGTGCTACCTATTTGCAGATATATTTAAGCCAAAAATCTATATATCTACATATCTACATATCTACATATCCACAAATCCACATAGATATATAGATATATAGAAATTATAGATATAGATATAGATATAGATATAGATATAGATAGATATGAGAGGAAGAGAAAAAGTGAAAGAACCTCATTAAAATTAGGAAGGAAGTCTGATACAAGATTTCCAGACGACAACTTGAATAATGTCTATAAGGGACTTTGTGTTCCCTCCCCAGCAATACTAGCATTTATTCAGACCCTTATTCCTTCATTTTATTTGCAAAGTCCATTGGAGTGAAGAGACTGGGCATTGCAGCCTATCATTTCTAAACAGACTTGATTTAAAAGTTTTCTGGGTCACATATGCTCCCTCAGGTTCCTACTGCAGTATGATATTAACCATGTGGGATATTTGTAAAAGGCATCAGCAAATACTTTCTTTTTTAAATGAAAGGGATCCCAAAGTAGGTCACTCATTAAAACCTCTTCAATAGAGAAATGATCCGAAAAGGGACTGGAGCTAAGAAACTGCTGAAAAGAATTGCACTGATTCACATATGTTAGAAACACACATTTAAATATTCCATTGCATTCTCCGCATTTTGTATTTTGTCTGTCAACTCAACATAGCCACCATGTTCTACTGTTCCTTCTCTTTTTAATCATTTTTATTCCAAATCTAAATGTCACTCTCTCCGTTATACATGCAAATTGACAATATATTAAGAGTTTAATAGTGTTGCTGATTTTAACCAACATAAAACCCCTGCAATAGAAAAATTACCTGTTTTATTTAGCGGCAATAATGGTGTTTGAAATCCACTATTGCCCTTATCCAACTAAGCGTTCAGGGCAAATACTATAGGCTTATTTGCTCTATATATTTTGCTAAACATGATTGAGAAGACAAAAAGCAACTAAATCACTTTCCTACAGTTTCCCTCTTTTTTGTCATGTTTCTCATGAGATGGCTATTAGGGGTACTATGATCTAAATGAAACAGCTAGGAATGCTAAAGGCAATGCATCTCTATCATACCTATGCCTGAAGGAGACAAAATAGCCAACCAACCAACAGACCCTGCTTCTACTCAGCCTTCAACCAGCAGTCCAATGTCACGCTCTCTGTAGGATTCTCCTCAATAACCTTGAACCACATGAGTTATCTTTTCCTCTTGTCTTCCACAGTACTTCATTTAAATTTCTCTTAAGTTTCTACATCTGTTTTCTTGGCTCGACTATTGGGCACTGGGCCACTTAAATGAGGTCTTAATCACCTTTGCCGTTTTCACAACACCCAGCTTGTACTGAGGTAACAGGATGAAACACTGCTCTAATTTGCCAAAGACAGAAGTTTCCTGGGATGCATGGCTTTTAGTCCCAAGCCATTGGGATAGGTGGTCATCCTAGTTAAGCATTTGCTATATGCAAAATACTTGAATAATCACAATTCCGCTATGTCTCAAAGTTCATTCTTCATCAACTAATTCACCAGATGAGTGTTCTAGGTACTTGGTTGAACAGTGTACAAAGCAGACAAGGATCCTACTCTCACATTGCTTTCATTCTAGGGTGAGGTTGGAGATAAATATTGTTGCTTCCCTTTGCAAACAGGAACAATTTTATTCAGGGAGGGGAAATAACTGCTGAAATTCCTGTAGTAAGCAAGTGGCACAACCATATCTCCTTGATGTCCAAGGAAGGGTTTTTTTTTTTTTTCCCTCCTGAATTAACCTACTTACTTTTAAAGAACAAACATATTCCTTAGACCTGCTACTAAAGAATTCTTTAAAGAGTCTGTGCATTGTTATCAGCAAAATTACGTATTCCTTTTGGTAACCTCTAAATAAAAAGAAGCATGGCTATTACTGACAGACAATTCAAGCTCTATATTCACTAGACTCATACTTACTATTTGAAGAAAACACTCTGCAGGTGGTGACCTTGTGAATTTGATACAGTAATCAGTAGATAAAACATCAAACTTACCCCACTTCTAATGTCACTCTGCCCTTTGATTCTCCGTGTAATTACAGTAATCTCCAGTCAGAGGATGCTGAAATCAAAAATATTTTTCATATTAGGTATAATATCTCTTTGCATTTGGATAATTGCATATTGCATGTTATGTAAAAAAAATGATAACCAATAGAAAGTTGGAGAAGAAAACAAAAGGGACAATTCTACTTGAAGCAAGCCTGATCTGAAGCCTTTTCATGCACACCAAACACTTGCCAGATATATGTGGAATGACTGTTGACTTTACAAGCAGATTCATGTGTGAACAGCAGAGCATCTGATGTTTTGATTGATGACATTAATGAAAAGCAATTAGTCAAAAACACTTTCATTGAGGAAAAGAAAAGGCATGTGCATGTACATTATAAAATAACACAAAACGGGTCATAAAATATATTTTTATCCCCTTACTTCAAACAGATTCTGAACTGGAAATTTCTTTAGAACAATGAAAACAGATAAGCAATATGACTTCTCTGGTCACTCTCGCTTGTCTATCTTTAAGTAGTTTCTTTTTTAACCTAAGAGTTTAAATTTAGCTCAAATTAAGAAACAAGCATGAGAAGGTACAAGATGAAATTCTGAGTAAAAGACAAAAGAGATCTGACATGAGGGAAGTCACATCTAATCTTAGGGTAGAGAAAAGTTGGCCCCAACTATCTGTGTATAGATTCTTATTAACTTATCTCTGACTGCGTGGAGAGGCCTTCTTTCCCACAGTTGAAATAAGGAGGGAATACAACCAAGTGAAGCCTTTACTCCACCACTCAACTAAAAACTACACAGGTTAGTGGAAGGGAAGTGTTTACAGTTGAGTTTAATAGAAGATGGCACATATGTCTCTTATCTTCCTAGTAGAGCTAACTCTAAGTCAGGTTAGGTTGGTTAGTACCAAAATGCTACTATAAGATTTCATCGGTTCTAAAATGCACAGGTTAAAAATCCATCTGTGCAATTCAGAATTCATCCTACAATTTATAGCATTTTACAATTTTTGTTTGTAGGGAGACACTCCTGGGGCAGTTGTAAATTACTTATCAATGTGTGCACCTGGTGGTTATGTCCGGAGTCATTCCAGAAGCTCCTCAACTTTTCAGCCTTCCTACCATTAGGGCACTTGACGTGAGAGCATGTATGTGTTTGTATGTATGTGTGTGTGTGTGTATGTGTACACACACATACATATACATTCACACTATTGTCTGAAAACTTTCTGCCAACATCTCCTGGTAAGAGCATGAACATATTAGCATCAAAGCTTGTAGCATAGGTGACAGCTATTTGGAAAAACATACTCTGTGACAACAGTGGACAGTTTTTACATGCTGCATCACCAACTCCTTTTAGAGCACAGAGTGTGAAATGTAGAGAAAAAAATGGATATAAATGACATTGATTTAGAGGAGAATGAATGAATGTGAAGGAGTTGTAGAAATTCCTTATTCATCTCTCTTACCTTTTCCTTTGGAGTTTGCAAACTGTATTGTATAGTTTTAAAAATATATATTTAAACTCATGATAGCATTTTAATTAAAGGAATAATAGTGCTAAGCAATAGGAAAATAGTATGCTAGTTAACTGACAGCATTTTTAAAATTTCTTAGTTGTCCATTAAATAATAGTATCTTGATTTAATGAACTAATGTTTTTATCATCCAGATGATATCAGAAAAGAATTTCTCTAATTACTAGACAAGAAAGGTAATAGAATTTTATGCACCATTTGAACATATATCAACTGAGGGAAAAAAATCACAGAATCATGAAAAGATTGTGAAACACAACAAAAAGGGAATAATTTTCTGAATATGCAAAGGAAAAGCCTAATAGTGACAATAACTTCCTACAGAAAACACATAAAATTTGGAGCCATCTTATTTGCAGATTGAATGCCATTAAATAATAAACCTAAGAAATGAAAAGTAAAATGTGTGATGAAAATCTAACACAACTACAACTTGAGATGGAAAGAAACCAAATCAACTCAGGAAAGCTTTTGAGAAAACCGTTGAAAACTAAAATCTGCCTGAAGCACTCAGAAAATTTAATCAGTAAAGTAAAAGATAAACAAGAAAAATTACTCCAGAATTCACAGAAGTAGAAGTGTTTTCTTATTCTTTCCAAGGACATTTTTATGGCAACATTCTATCTCAGAATTTAATGCTGCCTGTGCTCCAACTAGTAATGAATTTAACTGACCTCTCCCTGTGGATAAGTAGCAATTCAGAGAATGAGTATCTCAGGAAATCTAGACAAAGGAACAGAAACTATATGTAAACTACTACCAATAATTATGGAACCTTGATCCAGAGAAAGCAGGACTTAAGATTGCAAATAGAGACTGAATCTGAGGGTTGCAATTTGCGTCCTCACATAGAGGCAGAAAATAAGCCAGCTCAACATCAAGTCTTTTCAGTTACCCAAGCCAATTATTTACTTTTTTTTGCTTCAGCCAGTTAGACTTATTTTTTTTTAATTGAGGTACCATTTCTAAAGGAAAGCAATAAAGCTAGTAAGTAACCCCTCCCCTTCAAGATAACAATACATCTAATGGATAAGAAAAACATAAGAGTGTATATCTGGTCTCTAATGCCACTCTCCTTTCAGAGGTGGGTTCTAAATTTAATGGTCAATACTGCACTCACAAAATCCACACAGAAGTCAAAAGAGTAAACAAAAAATAGGTCTTTGCCTTTTGTGACATTAGCCTACTATTAACTAAAGTTTCCATACAAAGCTACTGAAAACTACATCTTTGCTTTATTTTTGTGTACCCTGGCCTAACAAAGCCCAGACCGTACTCTACAGAAGAAAACAAGCTGAACAGCATTCCAGAGAAAATTATCTCACAAAAGCTCACCACTATTCAATCATAGATGGTAGATGAAAGTGTTTGGACTTCCCTAAGACCTATCATTCCCTGCTTGTCCTTTGCATGTCAGTCATTGAGTGAGGGGCTTTACACAGTTTATTTCTTCTTGCTCCAAAACTCACTCTAAAACGACATTAGAGATGAGGAAATAACAGAAAGGTTGAGTCATTTGTCCAAAGTCACAACACTGGTGATTGAAAAGTACATTTCTCAGGTTCCTAACTCTCTTCCTCCCCACCCCCCCCAACTCTTCAAGGAATTAATTCACTCTGAGAAAATATTTTTTGGTTTAACTATTCTTTGGACTACTTCTAACAGTATTTCTACATGGTTGTTTGTCACTTGAGATTTCCAGGTGAAGAGAGCATTAACTTTAACCATCACCCATCACTTCCCCACACACGTTGCTTTAATATGGATTTGGGTTGATTAAATTCAATACTCCAATGCCTACTGAAGGATCTTTCTCCTTTTAATATGGGAAGACCATAATGCCATTTTCCTTACCTCTGACAATAGTAGAATTGGTCCCTAACGTCCCTATATATATAATTGGTCTTCTAACATCACCATAAAAAAACAAAATGCAAGAGTTATATGCAGTTGCAGATGTGAATATTTCCCTTAACTATATTTGACCTCTTTTAATAGGCTAATTTCACTATCACTGTATCATTAATCTCAGAAACTTCAGCTGAAGAAAAAAAAAGCAACCTTCACATTATAAAACATCACAGTGTAACATATGAATATTAATAGGAACATTCTGAATATTGGTATAAATATTATCATGCACTTAATTAAAAAATGAGTAACTTGCTTCGATAAAATGCTATAGTTTTAGTCATTACATGAAAATGAAATACACACTAATTATTTAAACATTATAAAGCAAAATATCTTGTGTTGCTCATAAACAGAAATAAATATATTTAATGACAATACCCTTTAGATTATTACTATTATTTACTGACTAAATGGCTTTTTTTCTGTAAAAATAGTAGAAATTGAAAATCTTTGATGCCATAACTAATATCCTGAGTCAGTAATGTAGTAAGGTCCAGACTATATTTTATTATACAAAAGGAAAGCGATATGCTTTGCCTTAATGACAAAGCCAATATGGTTTCACAAGACTTTTTTTTTAATTTCCCCTCATTGCATCCTTAGTAGCTGTACAAAATTGGGCAGGTTACTTTACTTCTGAGTTTCAAATACATTGATTAAATGGGGCTGAAATGTATATCTCTCAAGGTTGTTACAAGAAGTACATCTTAAAATATATGTGTAATTAGTGTAGCATGCACATATATTAAATAGCAAAGTCACATTCAACCCCCATATCATCTCACTCTAAACTCATTATGGAACCCCTTGTTTAACTATGTCACCAAAGTTGCTTTGCTTCCCCTTTGCTGAGTTTCTCTCCCAAACTCCTTATATTATAGAAAGAATGCAGAAAGAACACACACGACTTGTTTAAGGCCTAATTTTCCCTCAAGTCAGAAATGGCAGGAATCAAACTATAAATCTCTGAATAACCCAAGGAAGCTAACTGTAAAAAAAAATATACTGACACAAAGTGTGGGCGATTCAGCTGGGCCCATGTAATATGACTTCTGGAGAGGAAAGGGAAGAAGTCTAGAATCCTGAATAAAATTTAAACCTATGCCTTATTCAACTCCAGTCTTGTAGCAAGCACACCAGAACCTCAAAAGAAGCAATAGAGAAGGCAATAGAGATACTTTGGGTAGGAAGGCTAGAATTCCCTACTAAATTTTTGGTGCCTACAATTAAGTTTCTTCGAAATCAGAAGAGAGTTTTATTGCCTTTTACCATTTATTGGATAATTTTTTAAGAAAAACAGAGATTTTGATAGGATACTTTTGAACTATATGAAAAATGTATCATCTATGTATAAAATAATGAGACTTTCGTGTCTTAATCTTTCAACCACGTGTGTTATGCATACATTCTCTTTCAAATCTACTCATTGACGACAGCATTTTGTTTGCATATCTTCTGACGCTGGTCTTGCTCTTAATTTTATTATGGCTGTTTTTTGTCTTGTCCCATTTCCCATAATAAATGCAAAGTTCTTTGAGAGTGGGAAATATTTTATTTATTTAGTCACTTATGCATTCAAAAACTATTTAAGGAACTGCTATATGGAGGGCACAAGAACATATTCAGATTGTATAGTCAATCTTTGACAAACCAAAAAAGAACATCCAATGGAAAAAAGATACTCTCTTCAACAAATGGTGTTGGGAAAACTGGAAAGCAGCATACAAAAGAATGAAACCAGGGGCGCCTGGGTGGCGCAGTCGGTTAAGCGTCCGACTTCAGCCAGGTCACGATCTCGCGGTCCGGGAGTTCGAGCCCCGCGTCGGGCTCTGGGCTGATGGCTCAGAGCCTGGAGCCTGTTTCCGATTCTGTGTCTCCCTCTCTCTCTGCCCCTCCCCCGTTCATGCTCTGTCTCTCTCTGTCCCAAAAATAAATAAAACGTTGAAAAAAAAAATTAAAAAAAAAAAAAAACAAAAGAATGAAACCGGACCACTTTCTTACACCAAACACAAAAATAAATTTAAAATAGATAAAAGCTCTAAATGGGAAACTTTAAACCGTAAAAACTGTAGAGGAGAAAACAGGCAATAACCTCTTTGACACTGGCTATAGCAACTTCTTATTAGATAGGTCTCCCGAGAAAAGGGAAACAAAAGCAAAAATAAACTGTTGGGACTTCAAAATGAAAAGCTACTATATAGCAAAGGAAACAATCAAGGAAACTAAAAGGCAACCTATGGAATAGGAGAAGATATCTGCAAATGACATATCAGATAAAGGGTTAGTATCAGAAATCTGTAAAGAACTTATCCAATTCAACACCCAAAAAAAAAAAAAGAATAATGCCATTAAAAAAAATGGGCAGATGACATATATAGACACTTTTCCAAAGAAGACATCCAGATGACTAACAGACACATGAAAAGATGCTCCATATCACTCATCATCAGGGAAATGCAAATAAAAACTACAATGAGATATCACCTCACACCTGTCAGGATGGCTAAAATAAACAACACAAGAAACAGCAGGTTTTGGTGGGGATGTGGAGAAAGGGGAACCCACTTGCACTGTTGATGGGAATGGAAACTGGTGCAGCCATTCTGGAAAACAGTGTGGAGTTTCCTCAAAAGTTAAAAATAGAACTACCCAATGATCCAGCAATTGTACTACTATGTATTTACCTAAAGACAAAAATATTGATTTGAAGGGATACATGTACCCCGATGTTTATAGCAGCAATATCTACAATAGTTAAATTATGGAAGCCTCCCAAGTGTCCATGGACTGATGAATGGGTGGCATTATATATATAATACTCAGCCCTGTAGAAGAGGAGATCTTACCATTTGCAACAATGTGGATGGAGGTAGAGAGTATTATGTTAAGTGAAATAGAGGAAGACAAATACCATATGATTTCACTCATATGTGGAATTTAAGAAACAAAACAAGCAAGCAAAGGAGGAAAAAAAAGGAGAGAGGAAGGCAAACCAAGAAAGTCTCTTAACTATGAAGAGCAAACTGATGGCTACCAGAGAGGAGGTGGATGAGGAGATTCAGAAGAGAACTTGTGATGAGCACCAGGTATCGTATGGAAGTGATGAATCACTATATTGAACACCTGAAACTAATATTATGCTGTGTGTCACCTGGAATTTAAATAAAAACTTATAAAATAAAATGTAGTTTGTATATACTACAATGGAATACGATTCAGCAACAAAAAAGGAACAAAATGCTGATTCATTCTACGACCTCGAAAACATTAAGTGAATAAGTCAGCCACAAAGGACCACATATTGTGTATTTATTCACATAATATGCCCATATTAGGCAAATCTGTAGCAACAAAAATAGATTAGTGGTTGACAGGAGCTAGGAGGAGAGGTGGTGACGGTGTCTGCTAAAGTGTACTAGGTTTCTTTTGAGGTAATGAAAAGGTTCTGAAATTACATAGTGGTGATGGTTGCACAACTTTGTGAATATGCTAAAAACTACTGAATTGTACACTGCTAAAGACTGAATTTTATGGTATATGAAATCTCAGTAAAGCTATTATTTAAAAAATATTAAATGCTGCCCTTGAATTGGATTTAAAAAAAAAGACATGAAGATTGTGAATACTATGAGATTTATTTAAATTCATTGATCTTATAATTGAATGAGTTAATTTTCCCAAAGAAAGAAGGTGGACTGTAGATAAACTCTCAATCTGAAATACTAATGAGATACTATACTATAAATTGAAGCATTTTAGCAAGGCGTCCAAAGGACTAGAAATCAATTAGTTTTTAGTAGATGGAAGTAAGTGGGGAAAATAACTCCTTTTCAGTTTTTACCTCTTCATCGAAATTGACCCTGTGCATATATTTTCTCAAGTAGCTCAGAGTGGCAGTTTTTCGTCTAATGTGTCATGCCCACATATTCAAATATGGATGGCCACATTTTTTATCTTACTCATTTTATTGTAGCATTTTTCTTTAAGGACCCACTCATGGATGGCAGTCCACAGTAATAGGTAAATTAAACTCTACCATGTAAAGTAAGAAAATATAATCCAAAGAGAAACGCTAAATAATATGAAAATGATGTTAACCGATCTGTAGCATGCCATGCTTCCCCTGTCTTCATATTTGATTAACTGATTTCTGAGCTCAGCCACACCTGTGTTTTTTTTTAATTGCAATTATTACATCTTCTATTATTCCATTTGTTCCTAAATGAAGCTGGTTGTGGGGCTACACATGCAGCCAATTTATTCATTAAATATATTATGATAGAACTGAATGAAAGGTTTTATTATCAATCTCATTAATTTCAAGATAGAATTTAGTGGAAATCAATATTAGAAAATGCATGATTGCTAAATCTTCTTAAAATAATAGACTCATTCATTAAGACCGCCTTCCTCCAATAGTTAGGTCTTAAATCATTGACATGGTCTAATTATTTAGCAAGGAGCAAATCGTACCTAGCTCTGCTACTTTTTGGCAATTATATGATAGGATCCTAACATAGGCCTGGACTTGAATTAATCTGAGTATGCATATAAAGTGTTTTAGCAATAAGTTGATTAGAGGAAAGATGGCTACACAAAGAGAAACACGATAGCAACATGCTGACGCTTGGCAAAAATTCTGGTAACTAGCAAGCTGTTTTAACAGGATCAGAATGGGAAATGTACCAAAACAGTCCTCATTGAAAGATAGCAGGCAATTTAAAATCTTTTGAATTAAAAGATATTGCAATATAGCTAAAACTATATACAGTACTGGACATGCATTATCTATGAAAGATGAGACTCTCCATTTGTGCTTCAGCAAGCAGGATTTGGGGGCAAAAAAAATCTCTTTAGAAGTACAAAATGCAGTAGGCAGAATTATTCTCAAGAGTTACAGGTATTTTATGGACATAGCTTCTTTGGCTTTGAATTTTTGTGGTTTCCGATATTGAAATTTTAGGGAAAAATGTGTAGAAAGACAAAAATGGCTGCTGCAGGTGAAATTCTGTTTCCCCTGTTTATTGATTTCACTAATCAGGTGTGACACCTAAATGAAATGGGCAACTATTTCTAGATCCAGGGTTTCACTGAGTTTTAAACAATAGTCTGTGCAGAAGTCCCATTCATTGTATTTCTTTCTGCTCAGAAAATCCACCTAAAACTAATTGCTCATTTTAGTACTGACCTGAGAGAAGCAAGCTTTCTGCTATTGTCATTTGTACAGATGGTAATTGAACACAATCATTAAAAGTGCATACATACAGGGGCACCTGGGTGGCTCAGTCGGTTAAGCATCCGACTTCAGTTCAGGTCATGATCTCGCAGTCTGTGAGTTCCAGTCCTGTGTCAGGCTCTGTGCTGACAGCTCAGAGCCTGGAGCCTGCTTCAGATTCTGTGTCTCCCTCTCTTTCTGCCCCTCCTTCACTTGCACTCCGCCTCTCTCTGTCCCTCAAAAATAAATAAACATTAAAAAAATTAAAATGCATACATACATGTACATATACATATATAATTACATTATGTATTTTATGTATTCAGTGATACATATCTTTTTATGTAGACAGATATGTATATATCACCAAGTGTATCTATATATGACCTATTTATAACTTGTTAGCAGAGAAAACTAAGAAGGTTTTGTATAGGAGAAAGAAATTAATAATTTTGATGGTAATATTTATTAATCCTCAGTTTAATACCTATAGTACTTCCAGGAAGGAAAACAAGATTTATCTAGATAGGTTAATGTAGGATTCACAAAATACTTCGAATCTTATCTCTCTAGCAACATTAATCTCCATATTTAAATGCCCTTTTGCTTTTTAGAAGCCCAATGATTACCCCTACTAAAGTTGCTACAATGTTAGAGGTGTGCTTGACAATAAAATGTATAATATAACCACTGCAGACATTCTAAACAAGCTGGAGTTTCCTTACGGTTTTGTTCTCTAAAATTTATTATCTTTAATTTCTCTGATAATTGTCTTTTAAAAAAGCCCACCCTTCACAGGGCATTGCACAAAATTATACCTATGTCAAGACCATAAATTAAAAAACAAAACGAATGAAAACTAACAATGCACATTCGAACAGATGGTCTCTGATGCACGTGTGAAAATGATGGTAGAAAAACAGATTTGTGACTCCTGAATAATTCTCTTCGTGGGTCAGTTTTAAAAATAACTCCAATAGTATTAATGGAAAGAGTTGAAAAAAGAAATCTAATTTAACAGTTCCAAGCAAAAGTAAAACCGAAAAGTCTATAGAAATATGATTAGAATGATAAAAGTCTTCTATAATTATTTAAAGCAAGGTGTCTTACCCTATTTGGGCACTCAAGAGAAAAATCCAGACTCTCGTGTAGGTTTCCATGATCTATTAAGAAACTTTTCGAGTGTAGATTCTATATGCCACACCAGCAGAACACTTGCTCCAACCTACTGTTGTTGAATAGAGGATAACATACATGCACAGTGGTTAAAGTGTAAGCCTGGAGTCAAATCCAGGTTTGATATTCATGTCACCACTTACTAGCTATGTGACTCTGGGCACATTACTGTGCTAAACATTCCATGCCTTGGTTTAAATTCTGCAAAGCAGGTAATAATAGCATCTACTGAGTCACAGAGGAAGAGTTCAATGAATATTTTTTTTGTTATCCTGAGTGTTAAATATGGTGTGTATTTATTCTGTAATAGAAAACTCTCATTAAAATAAAACCAATGGGAATAGGTCTATTCTTTTTGGCTTTAGTTTTGTAGAGTAGGGAAATATAAGGTGAGTACAAAACTGTCAGAAGAACAAGATTTGGACTTGACAAAGAAAGGGAAAGGGAGAGGAGAGAAGCAGTGAGGGGGGAAAGGTGGTCAAGATACTATGGAAGGACCCTCACTTAATTCAAAAGATTGGCAGAGTAGAAAAAAGGAGATTGAACATAAAATGACTAAATATCTATAGAAAATCTAAACATGCATAATGTTAATACATTCTGATAGTGTATTTCAACAGGAAGTTTCATGTGTATAATCAAAATCATTATAAAGAGTGTCCCCCTCTTTATCACCCTCAAATCAATCTAATCCCATATCCTGTTACATCTTTTGAATATGTGCCTTTCTCAACATTCCTTCTACAATATCCTAACAGGATCTCATCAATTCTCATCTGACCCATAGAATTACATGGTCTTTAATGATCTCTCGCCAACAGCCCTACCAACTTGGAGCCATCCTCCACAAATAAATCCTCATCTATAGAATAAACCCCTACATAAACAGAACTGATTCATCTTTGGGGTACTAATGGCACTTGATCCCTAATTCCATTACCACAATCTGGCACAGCAAGAAAATGCCAAGAAGATCACTATGCCAAATCAAGCTTGCCATTTGCCAGCAGGGTGATTTGAAGAAAGTCCTGTCACTGGGAGGCTCTTTCTACCCAACAAAATCTGAATAACCCTACCACCTTTGAAAGATTATTGTAATGATTTAAGCAACCTATATAAATTACATAGAATGCATATCTTTTTATTAATGTCTCAACCACGAACATGAGCCCCGTTCTTTCCTAAGCCAATCTTGACAATGACTGGAAGCATATTAGAAAACCTTCATTAACTAAAGCATTGGTTCTAGACTAGGTTTACATTCCAGACTAGTGTCATTATAGATATGCCTTCTGAATATCAACATGTCCACTATGCTTCAGCCTCCTCCAAACCCCAGACGTACATGTCAAGTCCATAGTTCCTGCCTTACAAACCCTTTGTTGGCTCAAGCCTTTACAAGTTGGCTGTTACCAGTCCCTACTTCTCACAACTGTACCCCACTCTCCTGACAAGAATGTGAACCTGAGCCCCAGTTCCCAGTATGTTGGCTGTGATCTGCTTCACATTGCACAAAATTCTTGAACTGAGGTAGTAGACTGATATTCTGGTGTTTATGAACTGGCTCTGTGGGGAAAAGAGCAGCAGGCATGGAGACGGAGTCTGATTTGCAATAATTACCAATTTCTAGACTGTAAATACTCCCACCATGGTTAAAAGCTAAAAACCTGACCTCATCAAACACAGAATAGAGAAGAAACGCACATTATCAGCTTTCACAAGTCAATTCTGTCATTCAGCCTACCTACCTTGGACATAGCAAGCATGAGAACAACTACCTGAGAAACATTCCAACCAGAGCGGACCCTTCATGTCAACTCTAGATTATACCTGAGCTTTTTATGTGCCTTTACGTGATTTCTTGGATTTGTGACCTCTTGTTTAAGTATTAATTTTCTTTCTCAAGTCTCTTTCTCTCACCTCAACTGCTTCCCAGACTGCTGTATGCAGAGGTCTATCATATACTCAGGCCAATACCTTCACGGATTTTGGAAGCAGCAGAAGGCAGGATATGCAGTGATTCTCATCCCAGCACAGATTTAAATTCCTGTGGCATAATCCAAATTGTGGAAATTTCTCTTGAATAGCTAATCGGCCTTTGTTATAGATGATTAAACCAATGTAAAATTAATCTTACTAATTATCCTCCCCGTATTTCAGACATTATCCAGAATTATCTTTTAGGTTGTTTTTTTTATTTATTTATTTTCTAATCTGTCAAGATGATATGCTCTCTTAGAACGGAAAATATCTCACAGAAAGCCATTGTTTAAAAAAATTCCTGTCTAGGATAATTGCTTCACTCTTAAGCTAATAATTTATTTATATAGTCAACAAACAATTGGAGTCCCAAGTGAAATATTAGGAAGTTTCCACATAAGCAGTTGAAATTCCTCAGGCTTTAAAATACAGGAATTTGTGAGGCTGTATCACTGGTATTTTAATGAAAGTATATAAGGTGAGGAAGAAAGAGTTAAGATTAACAACTATGGATTTCAATTTCCTCAGCTATCATACATAGTTATATCTGTCCTATGCTCCTTACATAATTGTTTTGAAGCCCAGAGGAGATATTATCTATGGGAGTTTTCAGACGATTTTAAAGAACTATATAAATACAAGGCATTATTTTATACCTATTGTATATCATCCCTTTCATACAGTAGGGGCTCAATTAACACTCGCGGAAGATCTCCATAAAGAGAAATATACAAAGACTGAAAGAAAATTTTATTTTAAAATTCTTCTGAAAACGTCTGAGTGATAAAACATGTATACATTTTCTTTACCTGATAATAAATTTCCCCGTGAGGAACTTATAGCACCTGCAGAGAAAGAAGCTCTTGCTAGTGGCAGAGATAGACTCTATGGCAGGTAATTGCAGGTGGCCTGACAGCTCCCGCTGTTCAGACATCTTCTTGAAACTTAGATTTACATAATGAAGGGACAGAAACCTGTGTTGCTTCTAATTCAATAGTGGCTTTTTGCAATTCTATTCCAATTCAACTGTGGCACAAGACATATTTAATTATAATAGTGCTGGGATGACTAATGCCAGCAGCACTAGATTTATAACACACTGCCTCATTGCTTATTAGCAGGGAAGACAACAAAATGTTACTTCTTTACAAGTTCAGATGATGGTTTGAATGAAGAAGTAGGTAGCAAGCAGTTCAAATTATAACACAAATAATAGTACACAAATGGAGGGCCATTCTCAATGTACAATGGGGATTTCAAGAATTTTAGGATCGAAATTTGACATTAAAGGTCCAACAAATAATTTACAGCTTTTTAAGTCATACTTTACCAGAAAGACATTTATGGATTACCCATTTTACAAGGGTCTCTGGAGACAAGACATGGGTCTATCTACTTCAGCATATTCCCTAAAACTCAAGTCCAGTATTTTTTTCACATGAAGACCTGCCATCAATTATCCAAATAAAATTCATTTTCTTTTATGGCAGCACCTCACTCTTCCCGTATCTGTCCCCCTCATATTACTTTAGGCACTTGTCTTACTATATTTTTTTTAAAAAATTTTTAATATTTGTTTATTTTTGAGAGAGAGAGAGAGAGAGAAATAGCGAGAGAGAGGGACACAGAATCCCAAGAAGGCTCCAGGCTCTGAGCTGTCAAGTACAGAGCCCGACACGGGGCTCAAACTCATGAACCATGAGATCATGATGTGAGCCGAAGTTGGCTGCTTAACTGACTGAGCTGCCCAGGAGCCCCACTTGTCTTACTATCTTAATCTCATTCCTGTCCCGATACTCTGGACCTCACCCTTGCCCACATTCTCCAGACCCTATTTCCTACTTATCTCCTTCAGCATTTTCTATTTCTCTCTATCCACGGTCTCCCTTCTTGCAACATGCAACCACTCATAGTTCTTTTCTATATGAATAAATTACCAAACTGTTGTCCTTTGTTCTCATCATCCTG
This sequence comes from Lynx canadensis, assembly GCF_007474595.2. Taxonomy (NCBI): domain Eukaryota; kingdom Metazoa; phylum Chordata; class Mammalia; order Carnivora; family Felidae; genus Lynx; species Lynx canadensis. The sequence goes on along the minus strand of NC_044320.2, from coordinate 46,781,163 downwards.
GAGCATTTTAGGGGATTTGACTCCATTGGCTCTTCCTATTTCCTTCACCTCCATCTGTTTCTTCTGTGCATGTGCCAAGCATCTTACCCTTATAGGAACACTCCATTCTGCTACTTCAATCATTATATTTAGGTGGATATCTGCCAAATGTGAACCTTCAGTCCTGAGCTGTCATCTTTACTTCAGTCCCATTTTGGCAAGATGCATTCATGACTAAAATATCTGATGAAAGCAGCCTGCATCAAGTCTGTTCCATAACTATTCATTTCAACTAGTGTTCCCGTATTCATGCATCTGGATACCCCTGTAAAATCACACTTTAGATTTAGTTCCTTCTTGAAAAAGAAACCTATTTTAACAAGCCTCCATCAGGATAAGGAGGAGGATGGATTGACATGAAATCCACATCAGGAAAGAGTACAAGAAATGCACATCATAGAAACATGGATAGCCACTTTCCCCCACTTTATTCCTCCAATCTAGAAAAGGACAAACTGTCTACGGTGCTAAGTCTTAAAGGGTATGACAAAGTTAGGGTTACTCTGGGATTGGTTTTTATAGTATCTAAGAAGTCTAAAGAAAAATTGTGACAAATTGAGAGCTCAACCCCAGGTAAATGGCTGGAGGACATGAGGCAAGTGCTTCCCAGCCACATTCTCCTTCACCCTAACAATGTGGTTAAAGATATGGGGCTTCACATAAGTCACCATACTACTCTGAGGGCAGACAGTCTCCTGGAAGCTGGGCCCATCATTATGTGCTTGGGATCAGATTAGTAGGCAACAGTCTGATGTTCAGATTAGCTCCAAGAATAGAGGGAAGGCCTCCATCTATCTTCATCTTTCACTTGTTACTAAGCCCAGGATTTTTGGACAAAACTTATCAAGCAGGGAAGGAACTCTTCGTTAGTCTGCCTGTCCAGAACAGCTTCTCATGGGTATGATTATTCTCAAGCTTAGACTGCAAATAACCAGAAGAAAGGATCTCAGTTCATTCAATCTTCTATGTAACTTTCATAGATTCTTTTACAAAGCAAGGGGTTCCTTACTTTGTAAAGTGGTCAGCATTCCATTTAAGTTCTTCCAGTAAAAGAATACGACCTCCCAAGGCAAATCCTTTGTATTCTTAGCCATTTTTTTCTCCTTGATTTTTGACATATTGCTTATTTAACTTAGGTTAAGTATCTAACTCTGTATTACAGGCTTGTTTTAATACATTGTTCTCAACTCCAGAGGCATGTTAGAATCTACATGGGCACACATAGTATCTTCCTTCAAAGACCAGCTCCTTTCTGTATATGTTTCTTTTGTTATTACCACCATTATGCCACTCTTCCAGGATAGAAAATTTGGATATGTGCAGAATTCATTTTTTCATGGAGAAAAAAGGGAAATTACCTAGATATATCAAGCTCTTCTGCTTAAAAAAAAAAAAGACAAATATGTATATGTTTAAATGTTTTCCTTTTTCCTTGCATCACTTCACCACCACCTAATCTGAGTCCTTACCAATACATGCTTATATTTGCACTGAATATTTATTCATAACAGTCTGCCTGGCATATCTTTTCTCTGTCCATGATTTTTTGAGTATTTGCTTGACAAAATGACCTAAGACTCTCCTCTTCCCCTACTGTTTCCCTATCCCAAGATTTTCTCTGCTTCCTAAAACCAGTTCAATTTTCTCTACAAGGTTTGCAAAGTTTTCTGTAATCTATCTCTACCCATTTTTACCTATCTTTATTACAACAACACTAACCGACATAGACCTTAAACTCTCACCAAGAGAGTGGCTTTTAATCTCTCTGAAAAATGTTAATATCTACCCTAAGAATAAATTATAGAGTCATATTAAAAAAAAACATGCTAATTGCCCCATGATTTGGGCTCTCTAGAGAAATTCTCATCAGTTTCTAAGACTTGAAAGAGGCCACTTTTAATAAATGAAGAGGGAAGTAAATATGTAAATGTGCCCAGAATTTCAATATATGTAATATGGGCCACATCTGTGGCCTGAAATTGAAGAAGTTTTAGACCATTATATAAGTAATAAAGGACAAAACAATTTTTAATTTCCAGAATTGTCTAAAAACCATACATAGAAATCAGCATAGTGTTGATATCATTGAAAAGCTGCATATTATTTGATATCCAGTCTTACTTAGCCTTACCAACAAAGCCAATTTTCAGGCAAAAAGTTAGAGTACCATGGTGTTATTAAAATTTTAAATCTTTACCCATTATTGTTCAAGAAGTCAGATCATGTAACATTTACATTTTAATGTAAATTCAAATTAGCATTCTGATACAGTAAAATACCTTTATTGTGTAAAGTTGTGTAAGTATCATTCTACAAAATTTTTTAAAGTGTATTTTGAGAGAGACAGACAGCGTGAGCGGGGGAGGGGCAGAGAAAGGGAGAGAATCCCCAGCAGGCTCCACACTGTCAGTGCAGAGCCGATCTGATCTCCAACTCAGAAACCTGTGAGATCATGACCTGAGCAGAAATCAAGAGTTGGCCACTCAACCAACTGAACCACTCAGGTGCCCCTCATTCTGGGAAATTTTAGTTTTTATATTTTTATACACACATTGTATATGTTCCAAATGTTAAAGTATTTTTATCATACAGATCACAATTTTTAAAAAGTTGAAATACTTTACTTCATTAAATTGTTACAAAGACATTGCAATGCAGGTTTTATTCCAACTTGGCAGAAGAGGAAACTTCAACTGAAAGAAATGAATTCCCCTTCCTCAGGACTATAAGGAAATTAGCATTCAAGTTCAGGTAAAATAAATCAAAAGTCAATATTAAGTCTATTGTCCATATGCCCCTATATTCTGGACTCAAATTTTAGATGATATTATATACATGAATGTCAAATTATTCTTGTCAGAGATTGTCAATGAATTTGTTTTTGCTACAACAGTTGAAATCCTGTTAATAAAGCAGAACAACAATTTTAAGAACACTCAGTGTAAGAAAATCTGTGGAATTTAAAAAAACAAATGACCAAAATAAAAATAGACAAAAAGCCCAGTGGGTAAAATAAGGAGGACCAAGTCTACACTTACCATGATGAGCACTAAGTAATGTATAGAATTGTTGAGTCACTATTGTATACTTGAAACTAATACAACACTATATGGTCATTTTACCGGAATTTAAAAAATAAATTAAAAAAAATTGAGCAATCAAAAGGACATTTATTGTTATGGAACAGGTAAATTAGGAAGTTATTTCTCTTAAGTTTACATGTGAGTCCATGGAGGTTCTCAGTGACATTCCAATATAATTCAAATTAGAAAAATTAGGCCCATGTGGACTTTAGATACACCTATTTTACCATTAACAACATATGAATTCCTACAAAAGATTTTAATCTATATTTCTGTTCAAGCTGGAGTTTCATGAAACCAGGTTTAATATTAAGGGTCAGAAAGAAAGCATGAGACTGGAAGATAAGTAGCAGATTGAAAATTAACACAAGTGGGCATATACACCTTTTAAAACAGAAATTAGAAGACATAAAAATATAAAAAAGAAATTGATCTTTGGAGCTGTAATTGTATCTTAATGTTTTTGCGAAATGGTCTGGACAATAAGATTCTTACTGAGAGTGAAAGGTGGTACATCTGGGAATAAAGTCACAGCTCTGACAACTTTGGTTTGCAGTGCAGTAATTATGGGAAAACCACTTTCAGAGTAGAGAATAATAGTATGGCTATATATCTAGATCTAGATATATATATATAGATAGATATCTAGATATAGATATAGATATATAGATATAGATATAGATGATATATATAGAAATAGATGATATAGATATAGATAGATATAGATGATATAGATATAATATTGAGTTGCATTGTTGCCAAAGTAATGGTATTTCTGGTAAACACAAATGCAGAATTCTCCAAAGGGCAACTCCTCAAAGAGTAGAAAGAAATGTGAGATTTAAACATATAATCTCTTCTCATGCAAATCCAGGTAAACAACAAAATAAGGGGGAAAAAATGTCATTTTAACATACGTTGTAATGCAACACAGATGGCTAAATGCAAAGGCTTCTGTGATAACCCAAACCCAGCATGCAGTCATAAAATAGTTTACTTTTCAGTGGCTAACCTTGTAGAACGAGCTGTGGCAGACTAGTATTGGGTCCTCCCTTTGGGGGGGCACACTGCTCAAGGACATATCCCAGTCTCCCTGGACTTAGATGGTTCCACGTGACGGAGTACTGGGAAAGATTGTGGCTTCAAGTCAGATATGCAGGACCTGGCTCCTAAACCCTCTTGTGAGATCACTCATGTTCTTTCTCTCTTCTGTTCACCTTTAAGTCAAAGACTGAGAAATTGCTTTCCTGCTGACCTGCACCAACTGCGACCTACTTGAGAAATAGACCTTTGTTTTGCTAAAAATCACTGGGATCTAGAGTTTACAGGACTCAGCATACCTTAATGCAAGTGTCAAACAAATTTCAACACTCCATATCAAAACTGATCAAAAATGATACGGAGTCTATTAGGAACACCTAATAATACAAGCCAGTATCATGCTACAATTATTCTACATAAACAGTATTTACATTATTTTCACTTCCTCAAGATATTTGTAATGAAAGCGAAGAACAAGAGTTATTTTTAGTATCACTTAGAAAGACACATAGAAAAGAGCTCATCGAGTCAGGTCTAAAGCTTCTGCTTATTTTCACCTTCATTCCTCATTCAGGGCCCCTCCCACATTAGCCTCAGTTGTCCCTTTAGGTCGTCTTCCTTTTCTATACATCCCCCATGTCTTACTCTAGTAAGTGTCCTTGGATGCCCTCTGACATATGGTGGCTGAGATCACAAGCATGAACATTTCCAACCAACATACACTCTGTTTTCACAAGAGGAGATCACGTATTTCATTAGACAGAATATTACCGAAATGATTAACTCTTCTATTACGATTAATGAAGCTAAGAGTACCGCTGTGTATCTTGCGGTGGATCCCAATTTAGAACATGAAAGCTGAAATCAACAAATAATGAACTGGCTCAGCACTTTTTCCCCACGTTATGTCAATAAAGGAACATCCCCTTTTCTAGCAGCTGAAACCAAGAGTATACTCTTGCAAGCAATTTCAGGTGAGAACAAAAATGTTTTCCTTTCTCTTCCTGAGAAGTACCAATGATCGTTCCTCTTTTGGCATCATTTCAAACAGAGTATAGATATTTCCTTTTCTTAGTTTCATTTGTGTCTTAGTCTGGATATCAGTTGCCCAGAGAATAAAATAAAAGCAGCTGTAGAATCATCTATCCCTTCCTGGATTGGACACGAAATCCTCTTTCTCCTCTCTCAGCACATGCGGGGGGTTGTGGGGTATGAAGTGTGAAGCATACTAAGGCGGAAGAAAGCAATTGCTACGAGGAAAGACAGGAAGAATATACATCACACGGCTGTCATAAATCATATTTTGCCACTTCCAGGCAACCTACAACAAGTAAACCCCTGGCAAAAAAATGTAGACTTTCTATGCCTAGGTTTTTTGATATTGTACACAGGAGCAATATTATTTTTCTCTTTGCCTTCCAGCTTTTCTATAGGGAACAATCAGTTTTCCGCAAGAGTACTCTGACATTATTTTTTGAAAAATCTCTCAAGAGCATTACTAAAACAGGCCACATAGATCAAGAAGAAAACACCTGGAAATTGCTGGATGCAGTAAGTCATTCACGATATTTTTATTGTATTTTTAATGGCACAGGAAACCATGACAGCACAGAGTCTGGAGAAGTGGCCCAGCCGTTAAAGAGGTTAGAAGATATAAGAACCCTTGAAATCCTCTTAAGTAATCAGTGTCACTGGCCTGCTTTCTAATTTGGTAGAAAAAAGTTAAAATTCCTCTCAACTTGTGCCTTATTGGAAGTCCCAAATCAATTCCCGTTAGCTCTAAAGACAAATGATACAAGTATTTGAAATGTAAAGCATTCCATGCTGAGGTTAATATCTTTATAATAAAGAACAAAGGTTAAGTCCAAATATGTACACATCTCTACTGTCCTTTCGCATTCTCTTCTCAAGAGTGAGGGCACAAACGGAACAGATAGGAGAATGGGCTCTGTAGGGACGGCACGCAGGTTTCTTCCTGCAGGCCAGCCCATCTCGCTAATGGGTAGAGAGTGCTGAGAATACCATGTTCAGAAGGATGTTCAGAAAGGATTTTGAGAACTCGTCTAGGCTCAGAGGGCAGTGATGGAGAAGTATTAACCCCCCTCGGGACCAAAAGGGAGTGGTGGCAGGCGAGCGATGCTCTGTACCTGACATCTCTGGTCTAGTGGAAAGTTCACACACGAAAACACACGGCCATTTTGGTTGTGGGGAGGTGGTATATAGTCATGGGTGAAAATGCACCAGTGCTCTGGTTTTCCTGGCTATTCAAAGCCCGAAAGCTGCCTCAGAAATTAAATTTACCAAGGGCAGATAACCTAAGAACAGGTCTGTCACTGCCCTTTGAGCATGACAGGGCCATGCTAATCATTTCCCACCTCATCTCTGCATTCCTGGGGCATCCTAAGCAGCCAATATCACAGGACACATGGTTACTTGCATCTGTACATATGTGCAAATGCATGGAATGCATTTACTCATCTCTTTTAATTTAGCATTTTTGTTACTATTATGGTAGAGTAGTCATATATCCTATAAGCCAGAACATCACAAATAAAAAAAGCTAATGTTATTAATTACATGGGACAATAGGAGATCTAAATCAGAACTTTCCTGGAAAGCTGGACCTATGGTCACCCTAGATAATAGTTCCAGTTTTAGTAGATTAAATTATTACTTACAGTTAGGTAAACTGTTGATTAAAGAAAAAAAGTGTGCTGTTAATATTATGACTTAAAATAGGATAACATACACAACACAACAGATGCACGAATATCAAATTCGAATCTGTAAGTGGAGGAAAATGTGATTTCCTGAGGTCTACAGTTTAACAAAGCAGTGAAAAAATAAATGTGAGTAGAAAAACCAAGCCATGACTATCTCTCAGTTGATTTACTTTGTGATATTCTAACTAGAATCCTTGTTTTCTCTCTTGCTCTTTTTTTTTTAAACAGAGCAACCAGAGTGATTGGCACTACTGACCAAACCATGTTACTCCCCTGCTTACAAATCTTTCATTACTTTTTCATTGCAGTTAGAATAAAATTCAACACATTACCATGGTCTATAAACCTCTGCCGAACTACACACATCTCCAGGCTCGTCCCTCATTTCCACCCTTGTCATTCTCTGTGCTCCAGGCACATCGGACATGTATCATTAATATCCCAAGATTTCCAAATTTAGGGGCTTCACATTTGCTATTTGCCTTAACTGGAATGCTCATCTCTGGCCCCAGCTTATCCTTAAAGTCTTAGCAGACACTCAAATGAAGCTATCAAATCTCCTAAAAGCTTGGCCTATCTTGTTTAAAGCAGTGCCTTTCCCAGAGTGATTCCATTTGTTCCGTTCTTCCCACAATTCAACATTATTTTCTTTACTTCATTTGTTATTTACAATTGTGAGCATGTGGTATGCTCCCAGTACTCTTAAAATAGACCAAATCTCTGCTTAATAGGCTCATAAGACAGGCTCAATGTACAAATTGCAATTCAATTGGTATCTGAAGAATGACAAAAAGTCAAGTAGAAATATTGAGGAAAGAATATTCCAGACAGAAAGAAAATCAAATGAAAAGGCTGTGAAGTGGAATGAAAAGGCCAGTGCATCTATTTTACTGTGCATAAAAGAAAAATCTATAGGAAATGAGATCAGACAGGAAATGGTCCATGGACTCGTGAATTCCATTGAAAAGTATTTAGATTTAAGTCTAATTGTAATGGAAAGCTACTAGAGGGTTAGAAATAAAGAAGTGAAATAATCTAAATTATACTTTAAAAAGATTACCTAGTCTGTTCTGTTTAGAGCAGAATATGGAGATAAACAAAGAAGCAGATAGATTAGGAGGTTTTCCTACAGTCTAAATGACCTAAAGGGGCAATTTGATTAATGGAGAAAAAAATCTGATCTGTGTATTTTCGAGAGCCCTATGAACATGCTGCTAAATTGACTGCACAGGGAATAGTTTTATCTTTTTACTATTGTATCCTAAGCACCTAGCACAGTGCCTGGACAATAGTGCATTATGGTGTTAAAAATGGAGAAGAAAAGACTCAGAGACATCATTCAAAGTCAAGCTTCTCCTGGCAAAAACAGGTGACTCACTGTTGCAGAGCAGCAAATAAAACAAGTCTAAAATGTTTGTCGAATATCATCCGTGGAGAGAAAGCAGAATGGACCACTGGCAAGTTTCCTCCATCTCGTAACAGAATTAGATGGCCATATAATATTGATGCCACAGAACATGAGAGAAGCGTATCATCTCTAAAGTAAGAGAAAACTACCATGCACATGATGAGGGAGCATGAGGCAGGCTGAGGGGCAAGGCCCAAGCTAGCACCCCACCACCATCAACACAGGTGAGTTCTGATCTTCCTCGGACACTCCTGGCTACCCAAGAACAAAGGAAAGCGGTTGAAGTGCTTGCCGTGGTAATGTGGGAGACTAAGGCAAATGAAAAATTAAATTCCCTTACTGCCTATAGCCCACTGACAAGTCCTTGAGGCCAGCAGAATGACCTCCCTCTAAGAGCTCAGCTGCCTCAAGGATGACACTTTGCTGGAGGCAAAAGAGAACCTAAGTTTAACACTATCCCAACCTTCAGGATCCTGTAAGTCAACTTCCTTTATCTCAACTGCCCCAACATATATGCTGGCAATCATACTCCAAGCTTTTGGCCCCTCGATATACATCTGAAAGGTCTCATGACTGAGAGGAAATGGTAATAAATAGTGTTTCCCTAGCAACAGCTAGCCCCTCAAGCTCCTGGAAACATTGCTTCCAAAATTCCTTAGAGACATTGTCTATCCCTGACCTCCTCCCAACCTGAAGGTATATAATGGGTTACCGGTCATGACCCCAGTGCAGCTCTTCCTGTCCATGGGTCCTGTCCCCATGCTTTAACAAAATCACTTTTTTACACCAAAGCCAGTTTTCAAGAATTATTTCTTGGCCATCAGCTCTGAAACCCACGAACCCCCATCACCCCAAAACTTCGTCACACGCTGAGATATTGGTAAGTGTATCCTTCACAAGGCATGAAACACATCTACCTTTGCCCTCCCTTAAGGAACACCACACAGTAGGTGAGCAATGGATACTTAATGAATGAACTAACAAACAAAGAATAAAAAAAAAATGGGTGTTTTGTTCTATTTAATCACTGAACACATGTGATTCTATACTGTATTTCTGTCAACTTGATTCCATGAAACAGGATAGACTAGAAGAGTAAAACTGGTTCAGTTCTGAGAAAGCATGTGTTGTATAGGAACAAGATATGGTACTGACATATAAATAAGGGAGGATGCTTCCATAGGCCAATCCACCCACTGATTTATTCATTGCAGTAACAGTTGCTTGTCAACAATGTCCCACACGAGCTGATTCAGTATTGACGGAAATCATCAAAATGATCTGACCATGCTCACGGAGAATTTGTTTCTTTTTCAGCATGCTGAGCAGAGAAATGGCCAATAAGTACAGGACTCCATTTTTTTTTCTTTTTTTTTTTTTTTTTTTTTTTTTTAGATCAGACACGCTAGCTGTCAAGGGGAAAGGTGCTCCCATGACTTTATGAAATGTGAAATAACAACATTTCTTCAAACTCACATCTGTGATTTCAAGTGTTGGCTCAAGTGGCCTATCTCAGTGATATATCGAGAATCTTAAGTAGCCGAATCTATTTCTTAAGGGCTAACATACCACAAGGTTAAATGTTTTGAAAAGAAGACCAGGATTTCAAAACACGACCACACAATAGGACAAGTGCCTCAACTGTCAAAAATTTGACTCTCATAAATAATTTCCTTCACTTGTTAAAGAAAGAAATCAATGAAATACTGCTTCAGGGCATATTTTAAAAACATCCCATTGCACTAATAAAAAATGTAGAAATACGTCACACTTTGATTGCCATCAAAGAGTAGATTAGGAACACGTTCACACCTATATTCTCAGTTTCGAGAGTCAACCTTTCAGCTTTTGAGGATAATATGCACGTTGATTTTCACTTGATGAGCTGTTAAAAGAAATTTCATGAGATAACTTTCTATGTTTTCTGGATATTCTTCCTATCTAATGCCATATGTATTTAATAGAGTCTTCAAATATTCAGTCACTACCTGGCAATGCATATTTGTGAATGGGGATTTTCTAAGTTAGTGAAGACAAACTGTAGGAAATCAATGAAATGTCAAACTGACCTACCATTCAAGTTATTCAGCACTGAGAATGAAATGGATTCTTCGGAGATGTATTGTAAATAATTTTTATTTCATAATTTTTATCACTAATGAAGATAATTGTGATAATTTTATTATACTTATTATTATGAAAAATAACATATCTACATAACTTACCTAGCAATATATTCTAAACACCAGCAAATACTTTAACTATGTGAAAGTATGAGATCTCATAAATGGAAAAAATAGAGGAATTGGAACCACAAAAACTGGAGTTCAATTCCCAACTCTGCAACTTGTGATTTTGGTGTCATTGTCTGTTCTTCAGTTTCTTCACACACAAATTATGCCAATTATCCTCAAAGGCAATTATAAATATTGAAAATTATCTACGTATAAAAGTTAGCAGTTTCTAGACATGTACCAAATTTAAGAATCAGTAATTGTTATTAGATTATTTCACTTATACCTGTAGGGCAGTAATTGTTTCTTGTTCTAGTTTTTGTTTTGTTTTGTTTTGTTTTTTGTATGATTCCCTTCCTTGGAGTTTTAGGTGCTCAATATATATTTGGTAAATGGATGAATCAACATGTGGCAGGATTCTATCTACAACTAACAGAATTGTTGTCCTTGTATTTCTCACACTTTCTTCTATTTCAGTTGCTCCCCAAGGAGCATTTGTCCTTGCTCTAGTCCATGTAAGAGTAGAAAATTAAAAGAAAAAAAGCCCATCTGTTCACTAGAGGAATATTCTTTTCTTGGAGATAGACCTTCAGTGCCTATTACCCGTCAATCATATTTTACCTGCAAGAGACTAGGTAACAACCTAGAGAAATGGAAGAGAAGATAATTCATTCATTAATTCAACTGTATTTTTTGAATGCCTACTATGCACCATGTACATTTTTTTTTTTTTTTAGTCCTAGGGATAAAGCCATGAAGAGGACAAATAAAAGTCACTGTCCTATGAAGCTTATAGTCCAAATGCAGGGAAGAAACTTCAACGGACAATAGGAGAATAGTGTGGAAGAAGGTGGATGATGTGGGAGCACAAAGAGGAATCCAAGAACAATTAGGAAGACCCTCCTAATCTAAAGAGGCCAAAGTCAGAGTGAAATGGACTCTGGGTACAGCGTGGAGTCCCTGATGAATTCACCTGTGGACCATCTGCCTCTGAACAGTCCTGAATATTTGTAAACTCACTGAACCAAAGGCAAGAGATTTAACCATTCTATGCTGGTGGTGGAGATGAATAGAAATGAACAAAACCAGCAGGACGAGTTTCCTAGGGGTGAAGCAGGGGAGGACTGACCATAACAGCTGCAAAGTAATCTGGGGGTTCAGCTCTCACTGATAACATGAGAACAGACTACTCATTGTTTTTCTAAAATTTTTTTTTTTCAACGTTTATTTATTTTTGGGACAGAGAGAGACAGAGCATGAACGGGGGAGGGGCAGAGAGAGAGGGAGACACAGCATCGGAAACAGGCTCCAGGCTCTGAGCCATCAGCCCAGAGCCCGACGCGGGGCTCGAACTCCCGGACCGCGAGATCGTGACCTGGCTGAAGTCGGACGCTTAACCGACTGCGCCACCCAGGCGCCCCCTACTCATTGTTTTTCTTACCCCATCCTACCATTTCTCAAAAGTTCTGAATAAATATGGTTTTTTAATAACTAGAGGCTTTCTCTTCAAGATCAGTAAGTGTCTTTGGTTTCTTTAGTTATTAGAGTATAACAATCAAATGGAATATTGGCTTTTTATCATAGTCATTAACACAGGTTACGATACTTTTCAAGGATAGGTTCAAATTCTGGATTTTACAAATATTAACATATTTGAGCACATAAAATCTCAGTGTCAACATCCTGTTTTATAAAACAGAGGTAATAATATCTCAACGAGTGGTAAAAGGATACCTTTTATAAGAGGCTCTAACCAAGAGTCATACACACATAACCTGATATCATGTTAAAGATCTTATTTAATTTAGTATTGAGAGAACCAGTTAGATACTATATCAAAGAGGAATTAAAAAAGCAGACACACACATAAATATGCAAATAGATGAAAAATGAGTCTACTCAGATTGACTAAATGTGGTTGTTTTCCATATCTACAGGCAAGAATATTTGCATTAACACCATCTTCTTAAGACTTACAGAATTGACAAAGACAAAAGGTGCAGACACACCCAAATGAATGATATTAATCAACCACTCACCTCATTTTGCCCATTTTAAAGTCTCTCACAATTTTTCTTGATAGGGTCATTTTGATAATTAAATTAGATGATATATAAAAACCATTAAGCACAGTGCCTGGAAGACAGAAAATGCTATAAAAAAAAAAGTGTTGACTCTTAAATTTGCTGTCACTCTTAAAAAAGCACTAGATTGAAACAGAAAATGGTGGGGAGTGGAGCATTTTCAACCTACAAAAATACCACAATCATACAGTTCAAATTATTTTAACAATTATGGTCGTTTAGCAGCAAGAAAACTGGTTCTAATATCAAAAAATTTTAAAAGAGGTAAAACAATTGTATGTATATTGTGAAGAGAATGTTCTTAGAACTAAAAGATTTCAGTCTCTGAACTTTTGATGACCTGCTTGCTGCTCTCGCTGACTCCTGGGGGTCAGACAGAGCTGACTTTGCTAAGCAAAGGTATACTACTTAAGGCTTTATGGCATCCTTTCCCCAAATGATAAACAAGAGTTCCCAGGTTAAATCATCAGAGAATGATAAGTAACAAAGAGGTTGTTTTATGTTTGGGTGTTCTCAGAGGTTTAACCACCACAAAAAAAAAAAAAAAAAAAAAAAAAGGATTTCAGCATTTATTTAACTTTGGCCTTTATTCATCAAGCCCTTCCTCTATTGTTCCAAGGAACATCATTGGGGAAAACAATACAAATGTTTGGCTACACACCCCTAGATCATCTCTCACTCTAGATAACTAAACTAAGTCCAATGTTTTATTAGGAGACATCTTACTGCCTAGATGTAACGAGAGGTCATCAACCGTATTTTCTACAGCCTTCAAAATGGTAGTCTCTTCTATCAAAGTGTATCCAGAGTTTATTGACCTCTATTTCCAAAACTCCTACTCTATCTAAAGCACAGCATCTCTTCCTGGACCCTAGCAAGGTTGCAACTCGCCTTTGTGATTTTTATTTGTGGCCCTGTATGGTCTATGTTCCCTACAGAAGCCAGAGTGATCCTTTTTAAATTTTACATCAAATTGTGTCAGTTTGCTATTAAAAATCCTCAAATAGAACTCAACTTTTGCCTTGAAATAGGAGTTCCTACATGATCTCATTCCAATCGTGTCTCCAATTATATTCAAATATATATACCTTACTATTTCTAATCACACTGACCCCTGCAAGTTCGTGTCTTAGGGTCTTGGCCCTATAGTGCTCTCTGCCTGATAGCCATAGGATTCATTCTCACTTTAGAAAACTCTTTCAGTACCACCTTACATAAAATAGATCCTGTACTTTCTATTCCTTACCCTTCTTGATTCTTCTTTATGGCATTTGTCACTTGACATTTTTAAGTTTTCAATTATCTATCTTCCTCCCCTAGAATGTGTGGTCCATGGCTGCATGCTTTGTTCCATGCTATATCCCCGGCTGGCATAAAATAGGAGCTCAAGAACAGTTTTAGTATGAACTGAGTGAATAAACAGATAAAAAGCAAGGGGGGGGGGGGAGAAAAAAAGACTAAAAATACAAGAGCCCCAGAAATCTTTTTAAAATAAGTACTCATCATTTGTAAATATATTTTTTCCATCATTGCCTATGCAACTAAAGCATCTGCCCCCTTGTAGTGTGACCAATAGAGACTTTGGCCTTAACTATGTCTGTTGGAATGTGTCGAGAAAAGAAGAACTCTGAAATTCCTAGAAGTAGAGTAACCAATACTTTGTATATTTACCCATTTATTTCAACATGATTTATGAATATGGACATATCATATAAGGAAGTAGGAAAAATGCAAACATTGATGCTAGGAGTTGAGGGATGTAAGATATTTCACTGTTATAGCTAATAATAAATACAATTTTTGGACAAAAATAAAATTTCAAGTCTACTGATACACATGAGTAATTTTAGTGTTAGATGGTTGCAAATAACAAAAGATCAAAAATGATAATTGAAATATTTCTTTTAAATCTTAGCCTGACAAGACTTATGAAAAAAAATTCTCTTTTGCTATCCCATCAGTATAGCCTTGAATGACATTTTTTCCTTTGACATTCTTAAATTTACTGCCCAAATGGGTGATTGCATAATTGATTGCTTCATCTTTCATTTTCAATTCTAAGGTCATAAGCTATGCCTAATGCTCTCTGTGCAGTCCCAAGCACTAAAGTAGTACTTATATTCATGGTAAGTCTGCTGCTTCGAGGTGATTTAGAAAAGACTATGACAACAAAGTCATTTGTTGTATTTTCCAATGTATTACCTTAAAACTGTCAATATTCAACATGACTAAAATGGAGATGGGTAATGGTAAAAATAAACAAAACATACACACAGACAACCACTGTGATCTAAGTCCGTTTCAGAGACCTCTCTGTTGCTAATACTTGGATCTCTAACTGCTTAAACCTAGAAGGGTAACTAAGAATAACAAGCCACTAAAAAGCACTAAAGTTCCTACTCCGCTAAGGTGGGGACTCGAATTCTTCTGATCCATTTCACAGATATGTATAAAATGAGAAATTTAAAACAGACTTATGTAAGTCAAGGGACATCTATTATCAATATCTGTGAACAAAAGAGGTACTGAATGTCTGCTTCGAGCTCCACATGGTTTTAGATGGTAGGAAAAATATAAAATTTGAGATAATACCTGACTTAATGACAATACTTTGTGTACTGAAGAAAAGAATGATATGTTAAATATGCAAGTGAGAATTCTGTTTGAATATAGCTTTTAATCCCTGCAGACACCCTAAGAGATAAATACTATTATCTTATTTTGAAACTTCTAAAAATGGAAGCTCATACAGTTCGAATGGCTCCAAAAGTAACACAACTTATGATAGTTTAAAACAAGAGCCAGTTTCTTCTAGCTACAAAGTTCTTACTTTCAACCCCTACCTATTCTTCTTGGAGAATAATTGATTTACTACATCTTGCAATGTACTTCATAGTTGTCTTCCCTGGAGATCCCCCTAAGTTTCCATTTTAACCTACCTTATTCAGTTACGATGATGCAATTAAATGAAATTACTTATAGAAGTTTCTCAACAGATAGAAATATTCACTACCTATGTCAGTCCCATTGTATTCTACCTTTAAGAAGTTTAAAAGCTGGTTGATTACGAGATTCACACCATTGAGGCTAAAATGAAAAAAGGTAGCAGCTATTGATATGAAGAAAATATCAATAATCAGTAGGGGATTCTGGAGAGAGTGATTCCTGGTGTGCATTGTGTTACACAGATCAAAGAGGGATCAAGCAGGCAAGGAGAATAGCTACCAATAGGAATGGGGTCTCCAGGTCACAATCCTCCTATTCCTTACATATGTCATTTCTGAAATTTTAATACATTTTCATTATTTTCCTGGTACATTTTTAAATATTTTTCTTCAAATCATTTAGACTTGCACCCACTTGCACATACAATTGTGTTACGTATGCAAAATTTATTATTCTGACAGTGAATTAAAAACTGTAACTGAACTAAGATAAAGTTACAGCTACCAATTCCTTTCTTATTTACCTTACAAGTATATCCAGAAACTTTGTCTTATTTAAGTGCCACACAGTCTATACATTATTCAGTAGTTCCAAATGTCAAAGCCATGACAAGCCATGGATTCATTATATGATAATTATTGATCATTGGCAGAGTTACTTATAGTTTTAGTGAGGGCTGTAAATTCACAATTGATTTCCTACATAGAAAACTTAGTGAATTTAGCATTTTTATTATTGTAAAATGATTTGTTAATAATACTAAAATGTTACCTATTTTTTAAATGGTCATCTTTCTTCCACAATTAACTAGATGCCATACTTTTGTGTTTTTGTTTAATGATAATCTTTGTCAATGCTTGATCTATGAAAGACACAGATTTTGTCACAATTATATATTTTTTTAAATTTCTCTTTAACGTTTATTTATTTTTGAGAGAGAGACAGAGTGTGAGCAGGGAAGGGGCAGAGAGAGAGGGAGACACAGAATCTG
This sequence comes from Lynx canadensis, assembly GCF_007474595.2. Classification (NCBI taxonomy): domain Eukaryota; kingdom Metazoa; phylum Chordata; class Mammalia; order Carnivora; family Felidae; genus Lynx; species Lynx canadensis. Next base: position 46,764,614 of record NC_044320.2, on the reverse strand, counting down.
AAGCAGGCTCCAGGCTCTGAGCTGTCAGCACAGAGCCTAACGCGGGGCTCAAAGTCAGAGTGAGATCATGACCTGAGCTGAAGTCGGATGCTTAACCAACTGAGCCACCCAGGTGCCCCAGCACAATTCAAATTTTTTGAAGTGTTGGTGGTCATATGCATAGACAAACAATAAGGAGAAACATCAGGGCTGATAAATAGATAAGATTTATTGGGTGAGCAAGGATGCTGGACAAAACATGCTTAAACGGAAAGTGGTTAGGAAAGGAGGACCTCAGTATAAAGCTCCCAAATATATTTACTGCCTTGTCAAGTAACTGTCAAAAGGGCATTGAAGGCACTAAGAATAGAAAAATACAAATTTCATTAACTGCACAATTTTATATAAGTCACATTGATTATAGTCTATGGATGATAGAGATCCGCCATTTGGAGTGTATTTATACTATGGTCAACCCAGTGACTTCCCTTAATATTTAGTTTTATTATAATAAGCCCAGTACATTTATTTTCTAAGAGTTTAGCCAGAAAATTAACCCAACATTTTTAATATGAAACCAGTTTTAAAATTAATAAATTTATTGCCAGGTTGATCAAAAACATGAGAGGGAAAATACAAATTACCAACACCAGGAATGAAAAAAGACAAAAAAAAAAAAAAAAAAGGTAGTACAGAGTATAAAATAACCATAAAGCCATGTCAAGAATTATGGCCAGAAATCCAGTAACTTGGATGAAATTTGAAAAGTTCTTAAGACAACACACAGAATCAAATAAAAATATAAATAGTTCACATATATTAAAAATGATTTTCATAATCAAAAATATTCCCAACAAAGCAAATTCTAGGAACAGATATTTCACTGGTACACTTATACTTTCAGTTATTTCATAAAGAAGTCATGCCAATCTCTCAAAACTGATCACAGTCTTTCAGAAAATAAATGAACAAAATTTCCTAACTTATTTTATAAGATTAGCATAATCATGTTACCAAAATATGACACATTTAAAAATTAGAGACTAGCTTCTTTCATGAACATAAGCTATAAAAATCTTATAGAAAATGTTAGCCAATTAAGTTTTGCAGAATATAAAAAGGATGCTACATTATAATGAAACAGATTTTAATTCAAATTTAACATTAGAAAAGTGAATTCATGCTAAACATCTTATCAACAAGATGAAGGGAAATAAACACATGATTATCTCATTGGATCAAGTAGCAGTATTTGACGGTCCCCTACCTATGACAAAATCATTCATCAAACCAGAGATAAAATGGAACTACTTCATTGTGATAAAGCTCATCTATGAAAAAAGTATAGTCAATACTATACTTACTGGTTAAATACTAGAAATAGCAAAAATACAAGGTGTCTGATCTCTTCACTAACACTCGACATCACATCATTTCAGTAAAGAATTAAAAATAAAAGTATGAAGACTTGGAAAACATAAAAAGTAGAAGCTGGGATATAGAGATTGAAACAATAACAATCACAACAAAATACTAGCACTAATAAGTGAATTTAGCTTAGTAGAGAGATTGGACTTCCATGCATACTCAGCAGTAATGATGAACTTCTCCTCCCTCCCCACTGGAATAATCTCAGAGGAAACTTGGTGACAGGTTAAAATTAACCACACTCAGCAGTAAAAAAAAAAGTCATGCCCCACTCTGTCAGTTGATGTCCCATTGGGAAAATAATGAGGTACAAATGTCACTTTCAGCTAGAGAGCTAGTAGAAAACCCAAACTCACACCATCTCCCAGCAATGAGGGGTATATCCCCTTGGGTGTTAATGGAGGCCAAGTAGAAAATCTGGAGTTGTATGCTCAATAAAGAATGGGCTAGGGGCTTCTGGGTGGATCAGTCAGCAAAGTATCCCACTCTTGATTTTGGCTCAGATCAAGATCTCACAATTCATGAGACCAAATTCCTTGTTGGTCTCCATGCTGGGCTCCAAGAACCAGAACCAGAAAGATAACAGATTTATTGAAGAACACTGTCAATAGATGCCAATTTAAACATGACAGATGTTAGAATTATCTGACAAGGACTGTAAGAAAGGATCACAGAATATCTCCAGAAACAACCACAAAACAAGTAATAAAATGGCAATAAAACATGTCAATAATTACTTCAAACATAAAAGGATTAAACGCTGCAATTAAAGGACACAGAGTGATGGATTGGATTAAAAAGCAAGACCTACCTATATGCTACCTACAAGAGACTCATTTTAGACCTAAAAACACCTGCAGACTTAACGTGAGGGCATGGAGAAACAGTTAACATGAAAATGGATGTCTAGAGAAAGCCAGAGTAGCAAAACTTATTGGACAAAATAAGCTTTAAAACACAGACTAACAAGAGACCAAGGAAACTATAGGGTTCCTTGGCGGTTCAGTTGGTTAAGTGTCTGACTCTTGATCTCAGCTCAGGTCATGATTCCATGGTTTGTGAGATCTAGCTTCACATCAGGCTCTGCACTAACAGCGTGAAGCCTGCTTGGGATTCTCTCCTTCATCTGTCTCTGCTCTTCCCTTGCTCATGTGGAGCCTCTTTCAAAATAAATAAACTTAAAAATGGACACCATATAATCATAAAGAGGACAATCCAACAAGAAGATAGTACAATTGTAAATATTTATGCATCCAACATATGAGCACGCAAATATATAAAACAATCAATAACAAACACAAAGGAACTCACTGATAATAACAGTAATAATAGGGGAATTTAACAATCACTTATACCAAAGGAAAGTTATCTAAACAAAGTCAAAAGGGAAGAAATTGCTTTGAATGACTGGACCAGATGGACTTAACAGATATTTTCATCCTAAAAAAATAGAATGCACATTCTTTTCATGTGCATGTGGAGATTCTACAGAATAGATTACATATTAGGTCACAAAACAGTCCTCAAAAATACGAAAACATTGAAGTCATACCATGCACCTTTTCTGACCACAATACTATGAAACTAGAAGCCAACCACAAGAAAAAATCTGGAAAGACCACAAATACATGGAGATTAAACAATATGCTAATCAACAATGAATAGGTAAGCAAGGAAATCCAAGAATAAATTTTAAAAATACATGGAAACAAATGAAAATCCAACAATCCAAAACCTTTGGGAGGCAATACAAGTGGTCCTAAGTGGGAAGTATATAGCAATACAGGCCTACTTCAAGAAGAAAAAGCTCAAATAAACAAACTAACTTTACACTTAAAGGAGCTAGAAAAAGAACAACAGATGAAGCTTAAAGCCAGCAGAAGTAAGGAAATAATAAAGATTAAAGCAGAAATAAGTGATAGAGAAACTAAAAAAATAATAATAGACCAGAGCAATAAAACCAGGAGCTTTGAAATTGAAATTTGAAAAAATTAATATAATTGATAAACCCCTAGCCAGATTTATCTAAAAGAAAGGAGAAAATTCACAAAATAAATAAAATCACAAATGAGAGAGTAGAAATAACAACCAACACCACAGAAAAACAAACAATTATAAGAGGATATTATGAGAAATTTTATGCCAACGAATTGGACAATCTGAAAGAAGTGGGTAAATTCCCAGAAGCATATAAACTAATAAAACTGCAACAGGAAGAAACAGAAAACTTGAACAGATGAATACCCAACAAAGGATGTGAGTCAGTAATCAGAAAGCTCCCAACAAACAAAAGTCCAGGACCAAATGGCTTCACAGGCAAATTCTAACAAACACTTAAAAAACAGTTAAGACCTATTCTTCTCAAAATATTGCAAAATAGAAGAGAAAGAAATACTTCCAAATACACGCAATGAAGCAAGTATCACCCTGACACCAAAACCAAATAAATGTACCAGTGAAAAAGAGAACTACAGGCCAATATCCCTAATGAACACAGATGCAAAAAATCTCAGTAAAATACTAACTAGTGAACAGAATCCAGCAATACATTTAAAAAATCATTCACCATGATCAAGTGGGATTTATTCTTGGGTTGCAAGGGTGGTTCAATATTCACAAATCAAATCAACATGATGCATCACATAAATAAAAGAAAGGGTAAGAACTTTAAGATCATTTCAATAGACAAAGAAAAAGCATTTGACAAAGTACAACATCCATTCATGATAAAAACCCTCAACCAAGTAGGTTTAGAGAGAACATACTTCAACATAATAAAGACCATATTTGAAAAATGAACATGTAATATCATCCTTAATGGAGTAAAAACTGAGAGCATTCCCTCTACAGTCAGGAAGAAGAAAGGAATGTCCGCTCTCACCACTTTTATTCAACATAGTACTAGAAGTCCTAGCTATAATAATCAGACAACAAAAAGAAATAAAAGCATCCAAATAAGCCAGGAAGAAGTCAAACTTCCACTATCTGCAGATGACACAACACTATATAGAGAAAACCCAAAAACCTCCACTCAAAAACTGCTAGATCTGATTAATGAAGTTACTAAAGTCACAGAGTACAATTTCAACATACAGAAATCTGTTGCATTTCTATTCACTAGTAATGAAGCAGCAGAAAGAAATTAAGCAATCAATCCCATTTACAAATGGACCAAAAACCATAAGATAACCAGGAATAAACCTAATCAAAGAGGTAAAAGGCCTGTAATGTGGAAACTATAAAACACCAATGAAAGAAATTGAAGGGGACACAAAAAATGCAAAGGCATCCCATGCTCACGGACTGGAATAACCAATATTGTTAAAATTTCTATACTTCCCAAAACAATCTATACATTTACTGGAGTCTCAATAAAAATGTCAACAGCATTTTTCACAGAACTAAAACAAAAAAAGTCTTTAAATTTGTATGCAACTACAAGACCCCAAATAGCAAAAGCAACCTGGAAAAAGAAAAACAAAGCTTGTGGTATCACAATTCCAGAATTCAAGTTACACCACAAAGCTGTGGTGATCAAAACAGTATGGTACTGGCTAAATAAATAAATAAATAAAACACATAGATCATCGGAACAGAAAAGAAAGCCCAGAAGTAAACCCACAATTATATTGTCAATTAATCTTTGACAGAGAAGGAAATAATATCCAATGGGAAGAAGAAAGTCTCTTCAACAAGTGGGGCTGGGAAAACTGGACAGCAACATGCAAAAGAATGAAACTAGATCAGTTTCTTATACTATACACAAGAACAAATTCAAAGTGGATAAAAGACCTTAATGTGAGACCTGAAACCATAAGAATTAGAAGAGAACACAGTAACTTTTCTATCAGCCATAGCAACTTATTTTTAGATAGGTCTCCTGAGGCAAGGGAAACAAAAACAAAAATAAACTATTGAGACCTTATGAAAATAAAAAGCTTATACACAGTGAAGGAAACCATCAACAACTCTAACAGGCAACCTACAGAATGGGAGAAGATATTTGAAAATGACCTATCTGATGAAAGGATAGTATTCAAAATATACAAAGAACTGCTACAATTCAACACCGCATAACTGAATAATCCAATTTAAAATTCAAAAGACCTAGGCCTTTTTCTAAAGAAGACATATAGATAAGATGCTCAACATCACTGATACTCAGGGAAATGTAAATCTAACCTACAATGAGAGATCACCTCACACCTGTCATAACAGCTAACATAAACAACACAAGAAACAACAGGTGTTGGTGAGGATGTGGCAAAGGGGAAACTCTCTTGCACTGTTGGTAGGAATGCAAACTGGCACAACCCCTCTTGAAAAGAGTATGGAGTTTTCTCAAAAAGTTAAAAATAGAGCTACCCTACAATCCAGCAATTGCACTAGTAGGTATTTACCCAAAGAAAATAAAAACACTAAGTCAAAGGGATACATGCACCCCAATGTTTATAGCAGCATTATCTACAACAGACAAATTATGGAAGCAGCCCAAGTCTTCATCAATATATAAATAGATAAAGAAGATGTGATATGTATGTACAGTGGAGTATTACTCAGCAACAATATGGATGGAACTACAAAGTATTATGCTAAGTGAAGTAAGTCACTCAGAGAAAGACAAATACCATATGATTTCACCAATATGTAAAATTTTTAAAATGAAACAGGTGAGCAAAGGGAAAAAAGGGGAGTGGCAAACAAAGAAACAGACTCTTACTTATAGAGAACAAACTGATGGTTACCAGAGGGGAGGGGATGGGGAGAAAGGGTTAAATAGGTGATGAGGATTAAGGAAGGCACTTGTGATGAGTACCAGGCATTGTACAGAAGTGTTGAATCACTATATTGTACACCTGCAATGAGTATCACACTGTATATTAACTAAATGGAATGTATTTTTTAATGTTTATTTATTTATTTTGAGAGAGAACATGCACTCGTGCACAATTGGCAAAGAGAGATGCAGATAGAACCCCAAGCAGGCTCTACACTGTCAGTACAGAATCTGATGCAGGGCTCAAACTCATGAACAATGAGATCATGATCTGAGCTGAAATCAAGAGATGCTGAGCCAACTGCACCACCCAGGTGCTCCTGTTAACTAAATGGAATTTAAATTCTAAAAAAAGAGAGAGAGAATATAAAGATTGAACTAAATGAAAATACACAGCTAATTCGGTAGAGTGATATTTATAGCATTAAATGTACACATAAGAGAAAAATCTCAAATCAGTAAACTAACCTCCTACAATAAGAATCAAAGAAAGAAAAATCTAAACAAAACCTCAAAACAAGCAGAGGTAATGAAATAACAACAACAATAAGTCAATGAAATAGAAAATAGAAAAAACAGAAAAAAAAATCAATGGTGAAGAGTTGGCTTTTTGAAAAGATAAAATTGGCCAACCTTTAGAAAGACTGATAAAGGAAAATAAACATCAATGGCAATAAAATGAAACAGAGATTCACTATAGACTATAGATTTCAGAAAGATAGTAAAAGAAGCTATTACAACACAACCCTAAACACATACATTTGACAACTTAGGCAAGATAGACCTATTCTTTGACAAAAACTACTACAAGTCAGTCAATTTAAGCTGATAATAACTATTAAGGAAAATGAATTTATAATTTAAGAACTACCTCTCCACTTTATTTTCCAGGCTAAGAATTGTTCTCTAGAGAATTCTTCCAGATGTTTCAATAAGGATTAACACCAGTTGTACACAACTCCTCCTAGAAAATAGAAGAGGAAACACTTCCTAATTCATCTAATGAAGCGAATATTATCATGAAACTAAAACCAGAGGTAGTTCAAAGACAAATATAGCTAGAGAGCAATACCCTTCATGTATATACAAAAATCCTTAAAAGATATTAGCAAATTGACGTCTGAAATATATAAAAAGAAGTATACACCATGATCAAATGAGTTTATTCCAGGGATACAAGTTTGTTTCAGTATTAAAAAGTCAATGTAATCCATCATATAAACAGGTTAAAGAATAAAAATTAAAAAGTGAAGTAATCAGATTTAGCAATATGAGTTATTACCAACTTCAGTACCCCTCACAAGATGACCAAATAGCAACTCTTCGTAGATAAGAAACCATTGTGAAAATTCCACAACCTGAAAGTTAAGTTGGACTTAATCAAAAGGGACTGCAGTAGAAGGGTAAGACGAGTGACTACAGCCTGATTGCATCACCCCTCTCCCAGGCTGGCACAGTGCCACACCAAGGACTTCCTCTCAGGCCTATGGTTTCTCCAGTGAGAAGAAGAGTGCCTCTGGTGTACATCCAGCTCACCTACCATGGCAGGGCACTTCCACTTGGGTTTTCCCTCATGGGGATCAATGGGGGCATCTTGTCGGGTTTGACCATCAGAGATCAAACAGCAATGGAAGAGAAGAGTGGGGATTACAGCAACTAGTGCTCATAATTTATCAGACTGCATTCCTACTTACAGTAGAGCAGAGATCACAGCCGGTAGCTCTGACCATCAGCAGTGCTGAGCTGGTGACTCCATCTGGCCAGGGAGTCCACCTGGAAGTTGTGCCTTATTTGGGTTCAGACAAAAAGCCTTACTGGCTATGGGGTCTATCCTACAGCCCCACTCTGGCAAAAAAGGAAATTTGCAACCTCTTTCACCCAACTTCTGAGTATAGCCTCTAGTCCCACCTAACGAGGAAGCCTGACCAGACAACATAAATAGACACAAAGTACATCCTATAGCCAGTCAGAGAGGGAACCAAGCCAGCAGCTTTGCCCAACTGTTAAGTATAGCTTCTAGCCAATCATTATGTAATTATATAAAAATTATAGAAATTATATTATATAAACACTATGGCAATTATATAAAAGTTACACAAATTACATTGAAATTATAGAGTTATATAACAATTATAGAAACCATATAATTATATAAAGTCATTATGTAAGGATAATAAGGTCAATCCATCAAGAAGACACAATTGTAAGTATTTCTGCACCCAACATCAGATCACCTAAAAATATAAAGCAAATACTAACAAAACTAAAAGGAGGAATAAATATTAATACAATAATAGTTGGGACTTTATTTTTTTAATGTTTATTCATTTATTTTTAATTTTTTTTTCAACGTTTATTTATTTTGGGGACAGAGAGAGACAGAGCATGAACGGGGGAGGGGCAGAGAGAGAGGGAGACACAGAATCGGAAACAGGCTCCAGGCTCTGAGCCATCAGCCCAGAGCCTGACGCGGGGCTCGAACTCACGGACCGCGAGATCGTGACCTGGCTGAAGTCGGACGCTTAACCGACTGCGCCACCCAGGCGCCCCAATTCATTTATTTTTAGAGGGAACACACGCACAAAAGCAGGGGAGGGGCAGAGAAAGAGGGAGAGAGAGAATCCCAAGCAGGCTCTGCACTGTCAGTGCAGAGCACAACACGGGGATTGATCTCACAAACCTGTGAGATCATGACCTGAGCCGAATTAAGGGTCAGACGCTTAACCCACTGAGCCACCCAAGTGCCCCAATAGTTGGGACTTTAATAGCCCAGTCTCAACAATGAACAGATCATTCAAAGAATCAATAACGGAGCAGAGTATTTGAACATTATAGACTAAATGGACCCAGCAGACATACACAGAAGACACTACATTCAACAGAAGCAGAATATGCATTCTTCCAAGCACACATGAAATGTTTTCTAGGATAGATTATATGTTAGTCCACAAGTCTCAACCAATTAAAGAAGATAGAAATAGCAAGTATCTTTTCACAGAATGATGGGAAACTAGAAATCAGAAACATGGGGAAACCAAGAAAATACACAAATATATGAAAATTAAACTATACTCTTGAAGAACTGATGGATCAAAGAGGTAATCGAAAGGAAAATTAGAGCAGCGCCTGGGTGGCTCAGTCAGTTGAGTGTCTGACTTCACCTGGGGTCATGATCTCGTGGTCCTTGAGTTCAAGCCCCACGTGGGGCTCTGCACTGACAGCTTGGAGCCTGGATCTCTCTCTCTCTCTCTCTGCCCTTCCCCCGCTGATGGTCTGTGTCTCTCTCTGTCTCAAAAATAAAATAAACATTAAAAAGAGAAAGGAAAATTATATATACATATATACACACATATATGGAAGATACGGAGAAAAAATGGAATCACAACATATAAAAAAATTATGGGATATGGCAAGGCACTTGTAAGATGGTAGTTTATACCAACAAATGAATACATCAAGATCCAAAATGCACAATCTAGTTTGTATCTTAAAGCTCTAGAAAAAGAACAAACTAAACACAAGTTTAGCAAAAGGGAAATAAAAGTTGGATGAGAAATAAACGAAATAAATACAAAAGTAGAATGTTTAAAAAACCATTTATTCTTTGAAAAGATAATCAAAATTGGCAAGATTTAGCTAGGTTAACCAAGAAGAGAGATGACCCAAGTAAATAAAATTTAAGTGAAAGAGGAGACATTGATACTACAGAAATACAAAGGGTGATGAGACTTCTCTGAGTAATATGCCAATAAATTGGACTATCTCAAAGAAACGGATGGATTCCTAGAAACATACAACCAAGTCTAAACCATGAAGAAATTGAAATCTGAACTGACTAGTAATAAGAAGATTGAATTACTATTTTATTTTATTTTTTTTTTTATAATTTTTTTTTAAATTTTTTTTTCCTCCGTTTTTATTTATTCTTGGGACAGAGAGAGACAGAGCATGAACGGGGGAGGGGCAGAGAGAGAGGGAGACACAGAATCGGAAACAGGCTCCAGGCTCCGAGCCATCAGCCCAGAGCCTGACGCGGGGCTCGAACTCACGGACCGCGAGATCGTGACCTGGCTGAAGTCGGACGCTTAACCGACTGCGCCACCCAGGCGCCCCGAATTACTATTTTAAAAATCGCTAACCAAGAAGTTCAAGACTAGATGGTGTCATTAGTAAATTCTGCCAAACATGTAAAGAGTTGATGCAAATTCTTCTCAAACTCTTCAAAAAAAAAGAAAAGAAAAGAAAAGAAAAGAAAAGAAAAGAAAAGAAAAGAAAAACCTGAAGAGGAGGGAACACTCCCAATTTCATTTTACAAGGCCAGTACTACCCTGATACCAAAACCAGATACTGACATTGCAAGAAAACTATAGATCAATTTTCCCAATTGAAATAGAAGCAAATTTTTAACAAAATACTAGCAAATCAAACACAACAGCACATTAAAATGATCATACACCATTATCAGGTGAAATCTAACTCCGATGAAAGTATTATTGAACACGTGAAAATCAATTACTGTGGTATCACATAATAGAATGAAAAATAAAAATATATGATTATCTCAATGGATACAGAAAAGGAATTAGATAAATCTCAACAATAATTTATGATAAAAACTCAACAAATTAGATGTGAAGGGAATGTATCTCAACATAATAAAGGCCCATAATAATCACAAGCCCGAGTTAACATCATACTTAGTGGTTAAAAGTTGAAAAATTTTCCTCTAAGATCAGGAATAAGACAAGGGTGCCTACTTTCACCACTCCTATTAAACGTAGTACCAGAAGTTCTAGCCAGACTTAACAGGCAAGAAAAAAAAAGAGAAATAAAAAGAATCTAAATTGGGGAGGTATTGGAGATGGCATTATCATATATATACATATATATGATTATATGCATATTATATATAATATTAAATTTAATATATAAAAATTATATAATATATATGATCATGCCATCCACAATACCTCTCCAATTTATATACTTTTTTATTTCTTTAGGATTTTATAGATTTACACACACATACACAGACTTATAGCATTGATCAACAAACTCAATAAAGTTGTAGGATACAAAACTCAATATACAAATGTCAGTTGTGTTTCTATACAACAACAAATTCTCTGGAAAAGAAATCAAGAAAGTAATTGGTATATAATACAATCAAAAACAATAAAATATGTAGGAATAAATTTTACCAAGGAAACACCCATACACTAAAAACTAGAAGACAATGACGAAAGAATCTGAAGACAACACAAATAAATGGAACAATATCCACAGTCATGTATGGAAGACTTAATATTAAAATGTACATACCACCAAAAGCCATCATAGATGCTATGCAATACCTATTAACATGCCAGTGGCATTTCTCACAGAAATATAAAAAACAATCCTAATATTCACTCTGAACCACAAAATACCCAAAGATCCAAAGCAGTCTGGAGAAAGAGCAAAGCTAGAAGCATACAATTCTTGATTTCAAACTATAGTACTAAGCTATAGTAATTTAAATAGTAATGGTATGGGTATGAAAACAGACAAATAGACAAATGGAACAGAACTGAGAACACAGAAATAAATCCATGCATATTTGGTCAACTATTAGTTCACAAGGAAGCCAAGAACACCCAATGGAGAAAAGACAGTCTCTTCAATAAAGGATGTTGAGAGAACTTGATATTTACATGCTGAAGAATGATCCTGGACACCTGTCTTAAATCATTCACAAAAATTAACCCAAAGTGGATTAAAGATTTAAAAGACCTGAAACTGTAAAATCCCTAGAAGAAAACAGAAGAAAATTTTTTGATGTTGATCCTAGCAATGATTTTATGGATATGGCACCAAAAGGTTCTGTTTTTCTAGAAACCCCTTATATCTAGAACATACAAATAACTCTCAAAACTCAATAAAATATTTTAAAATGGGGAAATACATGAGCTGTTGTTTTACCAGAGAATATACAGATGTCAAAGAAGCACATGAAAATAAGTTCAACATCATTTTCAATTGAGAAATTACAAATTAAAAATTTACAAATTTAAATCCCAAATGAAATAATACTATACACCTATCAAAATGGTTCACATAAAAAATAGTGACACTCAATGTTAGTGATGATGTGGAGAAATTAGATCACTCATACATTACTGGTGGAATGCCTAATGGTGTGGCCACTGTGGAAAATAGTTTGGCTGTTTCTTATAAAACTAAACCTACAACTACCATATGAGTTGGCTTTTGTACTGTTGGGCATGAAATCTTAGGTTCACTCAAAAAGCTTAATTAATAAATCCAAGCAACAACCTCAGAGAGAATTTTTCTAAGTGAGAAAAGCCAACCCCAAAGCTTACATACTATACTATTCCATTTATAGGACATTCTTTAGAGGACAAATTATAGAAATAGAGAATTAGTGGTTGCCAAGAATTAGGGGTATGTGAGTAGGGGTAGGAGGAAAGGGGATGGCTATAAAGGGGAAACAAGGGATCCCTGTGGTGTTTGAGAGGTTCTGCATCCTGTTTGTGATATTGTACCATAGTTCTGAAAGTGTTTTAAGTGTACATGGAATCTTATTTCTTGTAACTGCATGTGAATCTACAGTTATCTTTAAAAAATTCTAAGAAAGTAATTTTGATTTCTAATTCACATAAAATCAAGAAGTCATTTCCAGGTGAGGTTATGGATATAAACGGGAAGAGTAAACAGAAGAAAGCCTGTATGAGATTAAATGGTAAAGTATTTCTAAGTTCTTGAGTAGACAATTTTTGGAACACAAAGAGCAATAATCATAAAGGAAAAGTTCAAACCATGGGACTTCTTTAAAGTTATAGATTTTGCTAAGCAAAAGAAACCACTAAGAGTGCAAATGAAAACCACACAAGTGGGAGAAAATATCTGTAAAACATGTACTTGACAGTTTTTTAAACAACGCTAATAGAAACAGAATATGAGACTTCACAGTTCTGACTAGGCACATTTCAACTGTTTGATGACCACACATTGTCAGTGTCTACCAGATTGGACAACACAGATCCAGAACTTAAAAACAACTCCAATAAGGAGAAAAATACAGAAAAATACTATTTTAAATATGGAAAGATGAAAATACATGCTTTCAAAAGGGGATATAAAAATTATCAGCACAAAATTTAAGCCACAATGAAGAATAACCACTCATACACCCAAAAGGCAAAATTTGGAACTATGAAAAATATTAAGTCTCGGTAAGGCCATGAAGCAATTGGAATTCTCACAGCCTACTGGCATTAAAAAAAAAAAAAAAAAAATCTTGTCACAGACTACAAGTCAGGAGTTCTCTCATCTAGCAAGAGAGTGGATTCAGCATTGAAAACAAGAGAGGCTAATATTTGTGAGGTGACAAGAGCCCCGAACAGGGGTTTCGTCTCTGTATTTGAGCTCGCAAGATATTACCCATGCGGTGAACATGAAGGAAACAAGAACTTACACACATGAATATGGAGAAAACAGACTGTAATCATTAACCTGTGTGTGTAAGAGGCAAGGGGTTTGGAGGACAAGTGGTGTTTGTGATCAAGATACCTGGGTGCCAGATGGAAAGTAATTTCCTGAAGGTGATAACAAGTTACTTGTGATTCTATTACAATATCTCGCTAGCTAACCTCGGGTCTTTTTGCCCCATGGTGGCGGCTTTCTGCCCAAAGCTTTTTTCTAACCCACTTATGGAAGTAGGATCTATTTCCCCAGCTTCTAACTTTGGAAATATTGTGTGAGATAATTCCATAAAGTGAATGTACTTCTAACTGATTAAGAAACAATTCTTCTGTTAAAGAAATGAGCTACAAGTGTTTGGTATGAAAAGGTTGGCACCAGTATTTATCTATTCCCCAAACTGGAAAACACTCATAGGTCCATTAACTGTGGAATGACTAAATGAATAATGGCATATGCATCCAATTAAATACTCAGAGTAATGAAAATGAATACATTGCTATTATGTATAACATCATGTTGAGTGAAAGAAGCCCAAAGAAGTTATCTATTATGTTTTTTGTTTTTTGTTTTATAAAAAGCTGAGCAATGGACAAAAGTAATTTCTTTTTGCTTTAAGTAAGAAAAGGAGCTACATTCAGGTGTGAATAAAGAGTAGAAGAGGTCATGAAGGAGGTTTCTGGGGTGGTAGCCATGTTTTATTTCTTGAAGCAGCTTGTTACTACATACATGTACTTGGTAAGAATTCTTTGAGTTCTGCATGTATGATTTGTACACACTTTTGTTTTTAGGCTATATTTCAATGAAATTTGTTTAATACATTTAGAATTTACTTTTGTGGGACTTTAATTGGTTTTGCCAATGGCTTCTATGTGATGTTTCCTCATTTCCAGTGGGACAATTTTCCAAATCACTCAGTCCATTGCTGCTGGGACTTACTGCCCTGATCTGCAATCAAGCTTGTCAGTGTTCAATTAAAGCCAACAAAGAATATAATGGCTAAGCAAAAGCAAAATTGTCAAGACCTTATTATTGCAATAAAATATGCTAAAAATTACATACTGAATTTCCCAGACTGCATTATTGAAATGTTTGCTAATTTTCAAGACAATTTACCAGAAACTGCTGAAGAGGAACTTAATGAAATTGTGGCTGAAGTTACATCTAAAAGAATCCAACGCACTTCTCAGAGGAAAAGAATTCTCCCCAGCTGGCAAACAGCTTTGACCATACTTGATGCTCGGTTCTCAAAGCCTAACTTCAATTTATTCTAACACAGATTTTCCAGAAAAGCAGATCTCTCAGACCTCAACAACGTTAAGGAGATTAAAACATTAGATTTGGGTGAGGGAAAAGATAGATGTATGTTTGGGCGAGAGAATTAAACATAAATGTTCTTGAGGAAAAAACATTTATCAGCTTTCAAATTCATGTTACAAGTCATATATTCTTGTATTCCAGGGTTATTCTGATGCATTACTATTTCTATGGTTCATTGGATTGCTTCAAGCCATTTTAATCATGCATTCCTTTATTCATTCAATTTATTGGTGCTTCCTGAGGTATAAATGTATGCTAGATTCTAGTATGTCTATCATTATATACATGTGTACAAATGAGCACAGGTGTAAGAAATGGAGAAAAATATTGTACAGTGATAGCTAACATAGGATGAGGAAGCTACCAAGACTATTGGAGAAGACCTCACTGAGATGAAATTTGAGTCAGGACCTGAAGGATGCCTATGAAGCATGGGCAGATAAATAAAGCTAGAGTAGTAGGAACCAACAGGAAGGCAGAGTCGGGACAGGAAGGGACAACATTCCCAGCAAAGGAAACAGACAGGAAAAACAAAATTTTGAGGTTGAAGGAAAAAATAACGATGCAAGGGATGATTGGGTAGATAAAGAGAGTATCTCACCCAGAAGGAAAAGTTGGAAAATAGTCCTAAAAATATAAACATTAAACAGTAACTTAATGAACAATTTTGGTTTGAGTTATAAATGTATTGAATAGATGGGTATAGTCAAAAGAATTGGGGATTATAAATGTTTTAACCCCTAATGATAGTTCAAGATAGCAGTAGAAATACACAATTTTGAAATATGTAAACACACACACAAACAGCTTTGTGTGTGATTTTACATTAATACAATATTAATGGATTACAGTTTTTATCAACACTATTCTGGGGGTGCCTAAGTGGCTCAGTCGGTTAAGCGTCTGACTTTTGCTCAGGTCATGATACTGCGGTTCATGGGTTTGAGCCCTGCGTAGGGCTCTGTGCTGACAGCTCAGAGCCTGGAGCCTGTTTCAGATTCTATGTCTCCCTCTCTCTCTTCCCCTCTCCCACTCGCGCTCTGTCTCCCTGTCTCAAAAATAAACAAGCATTAAAAAATTTTTTTTTAAAACTAGTCTGTATCATGGTTCAGAATTATACTGATTTTCTGCCAACCTTATGGTCAATAATTTTAAATGCTGCTTTTTAAAGCCAATACCGCTTGACTCCTGAACCATTTGGCCATATCTATTAATGCAATTTTAATAGTTATCGATGAGTCTGAATCATAGTTCTACACTTACTAATTGCATGACATTAGGTAGACTGACATTAGGCAAGTTACTTAGCTTTTCTTAAACCTCAGTACCTCATCTACAAATTTAAGATCTTATTGCTTTTTGACTCAGGATTGTCATTAAAATTTTTTAAAATAGTGCAAAACACAGTAGTACCTAGTATATACATTACACTTAATAAATGTTGCAAATTACAACAAAAATGATGTTTCCTAACCTACTTAGCATTTTAGCTCAAAAACCGGAATCCTCAAATTGTTTTAAACACAAGGTAACTTTTGTACTTTAATACAATGGAAATACATTTACTGTCAATGTCATTTATTTTTAATTTGTGTTTATCATAAGTATAGTTCAAATGGTCATGGTAGTGGCAGTCTGCGGGAGTCTGCTCACTTGACCTTTTATCTTGTGATGGTTTTGCTTAACTCATTTACTAATTCCAGTAGCTTTTTGTACATTGTGCTTTTCCATATGGATTATCATGCTGCTGAGAATAAAGATTATTTCATTTCTTCCTTTTCAATCTATATGGATTTTTTTTCTTGTATTATTGTACTAGCTAGAATTCCTAGCATAGTTTTGAAAAGACAAGTGTGTCTATTCTTAATACTTCTAATCTAGTTGAGGGAAAAAGCATTTGGTTTTTCAACCATTAAGTATAACGTTAAATATGACTTAGATAGATGACCTTTTTCAGGTTGATGTAATTTCTATTTCTAGTTTGAGAGTTTCTATCAGAAATGGATGTTGACTTTTACCAAATGCTTTTCTCTGCATCTATGGTCATGTGTTTTGTTTTTACGTGTTTTCAGTCTGTTGCTAAGGAGAAGTACATTCACTTTTGAACATTGAACAAACCATACATTCCTGGCATACAATACATAAAACAACAATAAATCATGACTCGGTACCACTGGATTTAATCTAACTATATTCTGTTTAAGGATCTTTGTCTACTTCTTCGAGAAATATTGGTCTGAAGTCTTGTAATGTTTTGACTTAGCTTTTAATATTGGGATACTGAGGGCCTCGTTGATATGAATATTTTCCTTCGCTATTATTGATTCTTCCTATCTGTGATAAAATTTACCAGTGATTCCAAGTGGCAAGAAGTTTTGTTGTTTTATTATTTGCAGGAAGGTAACTACAATCTTCTCAGATTATCTGTCTTGTTGATTTTTACAGGTCACACAGTCAAGAAATTTGTTCTTTTCACTTAAGTTATCAAATTTATTGGCAACACGTTCATACACTTCCCTTATTATCATAAAGCATATGGAGGATCTGTATTAATGTCCCTTCTTTCATTGTTGATATTGGTAATGTGGGTCTTTTCTTGATATAATTGGAAGTTTACAATTTGCATTCTTCCGAGTTTGCTACTTTTCTTTTTTTTCCATTTCCAATTTCTTTAATATCTAATTTTACGGGTTTTTTTTTATTCCTTTCCTTAGCTTATTTGGGTTTAATTTGCTCTTTTTCTAGTTTAAGAAAATTTAGCTTGTTTTGCGATGTCTTTTCTAAGAAAGAAATCGCTGCTGTAAATTTCCTTCCAAGCACCATTTTAGTTCTATCCCACAAGTTTTGATATGTTTTCATTTTTGAAATTCAAAGTAGTTTCCAATTTCCTTTGAGATTTAGTTTTTCATCCACATGGTGTGTCATTATTTCCAAACATTTGGAGATTTCCTAGATAACTTTGTTATTAATTTTTAGCTTCTCTTTCGTTTATTGGAAATACTTGGTCTTCATTTTTATAATTAAAAATATAAGTATGTTGAGACTTGTATTATGTCTCAGAACACGGTCTATCTTGAGAAACATTGCATTTCCACTTGAAAAGTATGTTCATTTTACAGTTGTATGGAATACTCTGAATATGGTTCATAGTGTTCTAGTTTTCTATATTCTTACTTTGTTCAATCAGTTATAGGGACACAAAGTCTCCAGCTGTAATTGTGGGTTTCTCTATTTCTATCACTTTTGTCACTTTTTTCACTTTTTTTCTTTATGAACTTCAAAGTATTGTTGCTCTATGCATGCATATTTAGGATGGTTATTTCTTCTAGGAGACTCTTATCATTATGTAATGGCTATCTTTAATCTCTTATCTAGTATTGTCTATAATACATCTAATATTATATATCATATCCTGACCCTGAAATTTCCTTTCTGTGATTATGCCATTACTCCAGCCCTCTTTTGATTAGTGTTTGCATGGAATGTTTTTTTCTGATCCTCTTGACTTTACCTTTGTCTTAATATTTACCATATTTTCCTGTATAGAACACATAGTTCATTATCCCTTTTTTTTAATCCACTTGAGGCTGACATTTTCTGCCGTTCAAATGGGAGTTTTCAATCACTTACATTTTAATTACTCATATAGATTTCAAATTACTGTCTTGTTTTCTAATTATTGCCCTGTTGTGCTCTTTGTTTTCTCCCTTGTTTTAGATTTAAGGATCAATTTAATATCTAATATGAGTTTATTAGTTATACCTCTTTTTATTGGTTTAGTGGTTGAGCTAAGGCACATAATGTGTCCTGTGAACATGTAATAGCCTACTTGCACGTAGAATTACAGTAGAAACCTTTATTGTGTTATACTTCCATTTGTACCTACTCATCTTCTATACTATTGTCATATTTTACTATGTTGTAGGTTATAAACACAACATATTGTTATTTATATTCTTAGAAGATCAAACAGTTTGTTAAGCCATTAAGATGGGAAAATATTGACTTATATTGATCTCACTTTTACCATTTCTGATCTCTTCATTTATTTGTGTAGATTTACATTTGGTATCTTTTTCTTTCTGCCTAACATGGACAAGTCTTCTCTTATATTCTTGCCGATGTAATTTGTCTTCATCCTCTTCATTTTAAAGGTGTTGAGCATATAAGTTTGAATTGGAAAAGATAACCTTTAAGATATGATACTCAAAGGAAAAAAAACATTGTTAATTTTTCCCACTACAGACCTGAGGCTAGTCCAGTTCTTAACATTGTAAGTTTTTTAAATTAGAAGTATTGTAAAATCTGCCAAAGGCATACTAAGAAGAAAATCTTGTTCATAACCATGTAGACAGTGATAACAAAATATGAATCTTTGACCAGATAGACATTTTGTGCTGATGCAACCAATAATGTTTAGAGACTTAATTAAGACCAGCCCTATTACACAACATGGGAAAACAGCTCAGGCTTTATTAAAGCATATCAAGACCATTAAACTAGCGATGATATTGCAACTCTGAAATTAAACCACAGTCATTAGTATTGTATCCGCTCGAATGGGCTATGTGTGCCTATTTCTCAGGAGAGCCTTTTTTGTACATGTTCCTCTGTAACTATTCTTCATATCAAAGTAAGATCAAATAGAGAGCTTGGATGCACACCACACCATGGTGTGTGATGTCCATTTGGCCCCTTTTCTAACAACCCAAGCACTTCAGGGAAAATTCTAAGTCAGCTTATGATCACCACCTGCCAGGAATTCAGCCCAGCTCTAACAGAGCTGCAGTAGCTGGCCAGGAGCCACAAAAATACAGGAAAAAAAAAAAAAAAGGTGTTCACACCCATTAGATTAAACGTCAAAGGGTATCAATGGAAGGAATAAGAAGAAAATTTGAGAAATAGGGGGAAAAGAGAGATCAGGATGATATTAAATTAATTTTGTTACTTATGGTTAAAGAATGGTGCAAAATCCCATGCATGGCACATGCTTTTTGGAGGTAACTTATAAAGCAGTGCCTTCAGCAAATACATAGTTTACTCGATTACACTGGCAAATAAAATGGAAAGCTGATGTGGTAATTTGGTTAAGATTTTCACGATTATAAATCTTCAGATATTATAGATAACAGCTATGATGGGGGGAATGCATTGTTTTCCTTCCCTGCCTCAAAAATTTTCTCGGCATTCTATCAAGAGAAATGGACGTTGTTCCCAGAAGTTAACCATGCAAAACTCTAAGAAGGCAGGTAATATATTCTCAACGATTTAGATGTATCCCCCTTACTCTGGACTGTATAGGCACTCTGTAGTGTATTCTCTTTTGTGGTGTGCCATAGATCTCACATTTGAGATGGCAGATTTCTCTAGGACTGGACTTACACTTGCTCTGCATTAATAGATCTACGATTCCTACATATCTACCAAACACAGTGCTTAGCCTTTTGTAGTATGCTTTCCAATAACTTAAGTTGTATTGTTCAACACCATTGTAGCCCTGGCCAACTAAAATGCCCTTTACACCATTTATAAATGAATATGGCCAAAAGCACCTATGATGTTCAAGAAGAGTAATACTCTATGGTTGGTTAAGTCTATTTCCATATATACTAAGTATTCTGATATTCATGAGTTTGGGTTTACCCATCCTATCTCTGCAATTAGTAAGTGGATTTTTAAAAGTCTCCTGATAGGCACTTTCTTTCTTTCTCTTCAGCTTGAAAAGGGTTGAAATTTAAGTGAATCACATGTAAAAAATAAAATTCACATCACTTCAACTCTCAGGATAATTTGTTCAATTTCTCTTCTCTATTCAATGACCTCATTATCCAAGAGCTGAAGCTGGAATTTCACTTACTATCTCTTCAGAACGTTCCCAGTTTGTATGATATAATGCATAATTTAAATGCATGAAGGTATATTATCCTCCCTGAAAGCTTCTGAAGTTGAATGTACAAATATTGAAGCATCCTTAAACCATTTGCTTTTACTATATCAACACTCATAAATTGAAGTCAAAAAATTTTGTTAAGTGGCCAGCTATCTATATAACTTTAATGATATATAAAAGTACTTTTCAAAATGCGGAAAGATGTCCTTTATCCCATAAAGTGTTTCTCTAATATCAGACTGCTTTTAAGAAAGAATGTATATTTTTCTCTAGAACTCTTTAGAAAAGTCATCATAACTTCAGTTCAAGCTTTAGCTTTACAGTTTTGAGAAAGATTGTGACTGGAATGTGCAAGTTATATTCATCTGGAGTTATGTTAATGCTTACAACAAGCCACACTGAACTGTGACATAACGTTTCAATGCTGAACTAACTTTACAATGAAAATCACTGTCACTACCCAATAGGGGCAGCTAATTTGCAGCTCAGAGGAAGGAATGACCTACAGAAATTATTTCAAAGAGTTAATCAGTTCCCAATAGATTCCAGATCAGATAGTAATAAGCCTGTGTTTTCCTTTAGACATAAACTTTACCTTGAATTCTTCATTTAATGTTATGTTCTGCTGCCTTTGTAGTGTATTGACATATCATTAACCCCCCCCCCTTTTTTTTTAGGTGTATCAACCTTGTCAATTTTTTGTTTTGCTTGCTGTGGTTTTCCTCTGAAAGCTAACCCTGCAAAGTCAAACTGGTAATTCTAAAGTACATTTTATTTAAGAGTTTGTACTCTATTTGGCATGTTTTTTTTTTCTTTTCTGCAGGCTCATCAAAATGGCCAATGTCACCAAAACAGCAAATTTGCTAGGTGCAGCTGTTGTACATAGCAACACACACAAGTCTGGAATACTAATGTCCTCTAAACACTCTGGATAGGATGACATAATCCTAAGAAAACATTTTATTTTCAACAAGAATATGATCTACTAAGTTTAGATCTTTTAAGAGAAATTCAATGTATTCAGGATACCATCAATAGTAAAGTGTCAATAGCGTTTTTTTCTGCTTTCATAGGACACTGTATTAATCAGGTCAAGTTTCAGTAAGCAAAACACTATGTAGAATGCACTGTAGTTATCTGGGGAATGAGAATTAGGAAATGAAATTCTTTTCACATCTTAGTCAAAGCAAGTAAACAAAAATCAATATACATATGTCAAAGGTGAAACATACAGCACTCCCAATATAAAGACCATGCTGTTAGGTTTTTGATTCAACAGGAGCTCACAGAGAAGATTTTAGCTTTATTGTTAACTTTACCAAGTCCTGAGACATGGCTCAGTATTTTTCGCCATTAATAAAAATGATTAACTACATCAGATTATTGCTTGACCTTGTGTACACGCACAGAGTTAGGCAAGCACCATTGAAGATTCTTTAAGGTGAAGAGCTGGCCAATACCTTCAATGAACAGGTTTCTTTAACGGCTTTTCCTCCTGTCCTTTGGTATAAATGAAAGTCATTATGTGAAACACCACTTTTTTAATACTAGAAAACTTTACAATTATTTTAGATGCTCCAGAGTATAGCCATCGGCCATAACTTTCTAAAACTCTTCGTTGGAAGTTTAAGATATGTTCACTGATCTGGTAGTAGAGACATTACAAAATACTACAGTTTCCAAGAAGACTACAGGGGAAGGCTGCAAGCTGAGTCTGTTGCTAATAGTCATGCATAACCTGGGTATGATGTCAGCACTGTCAACCAAAGTCTTCCCAAGTATTTTACAGGGCAGAGAAGGCAATACATGGGATGCAAGAGATTCTTTGGACATAACTATTGACCTTCAGTGGAGAAGAATCCAGACAAATAGCTTGTCTTGTCAACACAAAGTAGGAGGTGGGATTCAGAGTCACGAAGATACCTTTTACCTGAATCAGTCCCCAGAACTTTGGTTTGTTCTCTGAGTGTTGCAGCAAACTGTGCAGTGCATTGGCACACAAACTGATGCCTTAAGATACCTCTAACAAGAGTGGAGGGCAAAAGAGAAGGAGCCAATGCTCCAGCCCCACAACACACCAGTGTCCACTGTGGCACAGAGAGAGCTTGGCCCTCAATGACCAAATGGTCTGCTGAGAAGGAAGGGACCCACAGTGTGGAGGATAAGCTTAGGAATCCCCCGGGCTTACACCAACGGGTTAACAAGGCATAGGAAATACAAAGCCATAAAATGCCCACACCCGCGTTTGGGTAAACCAGATTGGCACCCCAAGAATAGGGGGGTGCAAAGGTGCCAGGAATAGGAAGGCGTGATGCACCCCAAAATAGAGAGGGGGTGCAGAGCCTCCAAAATAGAGAGGGAGAGGCAAAGGCCTGAAATACAAAGGATGCAAAGGTACCCAATACATAGGTATATGAAATAAACAAGATTAGATGTTCAGGGTGAAAGCACCCCCAATTTAGTACTATGGCAGGAAAGCTGCTTTCACAGGAGGAGAGGGCCAGGTTAGGTAAATTGGTGAATTGGACTATGGACCCCTGAGCTGCAGGCAAAGAAGCCCAGAGTGGAGATGGTTAACAAAAGAAAAGGTGACTTATTACCCCTGAGGTTATGTCTCCTACCTGTCTCATCCCCCAGGCTAAGATAAACACAGGTGCTGCCTCGTGTCCACTGTAAACAACCCTCCTCCCGACTGCCCAGTGCCCAGATTTTGTTTTGTATTAACCCAAACCCCTAACCACGAATATCTTCAAGACCCCCCTCTCCTTCACGTCCACAAGTTAACGTTCACAGATTGTCTCTTTGTGCACGTCCATCGCCATGTTTTTAAGTCTTCTGATCCTAATAAAAACAGGGCAAGGACCCTTACTTGGAGTTCTTGTCTTTTCCCGGACATCAGCCATCGCTCAGTTTCAATCCTGTGTCCCGCTCTTTTGCGAGACAAGAGAGCACTTTAGACCCCAAGGCTATGACACCACAGCACCTGGGGCAGCATGCAGAGAGGCTATACCTCGACAACCCGGGCAGCAACCACAAGCCAACCCACCACTCTGCCCTGCAAACCCTCACAAACCATGCCTTGCAGACAGGCAAGAACCACCCCGGTGACCTCAAAAATGTTAAACTTAAAAATTAGCTGTCAACAAGTAACAATGCTTCTTCAGGAACAGCCTAATATGTAAGTAGATAATGACTAACACACATTTCATTGTCTATTGCTTCATAGTTCACAAAACATTTATATTTATAAACATAAAGCATTTATATATATATATAATTTTATTAAAGCGATCTATCTAAACATAAAACATGTATGTGTGTGTGTGTATATATATATATATATATATATATATATAATTATTTTATTAAAACAATCTAGAGAGAGGATCCCCACCTTGTCCAATTTTACAAATGAGCTCCAAGCAAAATGTACTCATTCAGTAAAGATGAAGTGTGGCAGGAACATGAGGATATTGGCTGGCTTTCTGGTTTAAGCCAAGAATCCTGAGGCTTTTGAGTGTCTCCCCAGGATCAGAACTAGATTTTCCTGCTCCACACTTCCCATCTCGGGCACTGTTGCCTGTCCTCTATCCCTGCCGATAACCAAACCCCAGGGAACTTGCCCGCCTTTGAGGGAAGGACAACATCCACGGAGATTTAGCTTCAGTGAGTAGGGTACGGGAGACTGATGGAGAACAGCTGCATTCCCGAGTTATTTCTTTGTGGCAAGCTAATAAAGGATAGATTGCTCATAGGATGAAATGAAGTGTGAAAACACATCTGAATCTTTGAAACACTGCCATAGATGACAGCAAAACAAGGATGCCAGTAAGATTTGGAGACATATTGCAAGCTATGCCACTGTGGCTCACTCTACGTGAAAACACAGCATAATTACAGAACCTAAGTAACTTTCATTTAACATTTATTAAACTCTTATTGTGCACCAAGCTCTGTGCTGGACATTGGAAATGGAAAGTGAATGGAGCATGGTCCGTCTCCAGAAGAGTACATTCCATCAGTAGAAACAAACAATGAGAGTAGTGTGAAGTGTCATAATGAAATCATATATAAGGGGTTACAGAAGGACAGACAAGGAAGCCCCCAAATTTGTCTCTCCTAAAGCCAAGGAAGATGGGGCGTCCGGGTGGCTCAGTCGGTTAAGCGTCCGACTTTGGCTCAGGTCATGATGTCGCGGTTCGTGAGTTCGAGCCCCGCATCGGGGGCTCTGTGCTGACAGCTCAGAGCCTGGAGCCTGCTTCAATTCTGTGCCTGCCTCTCTCTCTGCCACTCCCCGACTTGAGCTCTGTCTGTCTCTCAAAAATAAATAAACATTAAAACCAAGGAAGAGCTACCTCCAAAAGGCCTTCCAAGATAAAAGTTATAGAAAAAATTTCAAGTAAAAGCCAATGTTGATTGATTGTTTCTTGGGCCCAGACACAGTGCTAAGCACTTGAGAATCCGCTCACTGAGTGCTCACAGCCGTCTGATGTGAGCAGGACCATCACCATCCCATTTTATAATGTAAATAAGATGTTGCAAGTCATTATGGAGGTTTGAGAGCCGTCAGTATTCCCACAGTCCCTTAGCTCTTATCTTTTTCAGTTATAAAAAAGTTTTGTAACGTATGTCTCAGTCTTAGTTTTTTTTTTTTTTTTCATACAACTCCCCCATTATAGTTTACGCTACTAGAAAGCAATGATTTGTATCTAATTCCAATCTAAAGCAATGCACACAGTAGGCCCTCAGTAAGTGTTTTTAACTTAGAAGAATCATGCTAACATTGTACAAACGAGAGCTGTACAAATAGCTGTTGTATAACCTCAGGTCTCAGATGCTGAAGGAAGAGAAAATAGTAACAAACGACACAACTGGAGTATAAGATTATTAAGATCCACTAGAACATGGGCAGCAGACCCTGAAGAGGGACAGTGATGATATAAAGGATCCAATACGATTTTACCTGGTTTCTCAGTGTTCTGGCCTTGCCACACTTCAGCTTCACCCTTAGATCATGTTCTTCTATCTGCATATTGTTATGCCCAAGTTAAATTTTGTTTTGTGGTATCTTGTCCATTCATATAAACCTAGATTCTGAGATGGGTTCTATCTCTCTGGGCTACAGAAGCCCTTTCTGGGCTGTTTCTTCTCTCTTATGTCTACACCCTCGCCTTGTTCTCATGCATGGTATTCTCAGATATACAGGGTAAGGAGCATTCCTAGTTTTCACACCATGAGACTTCTCAATGCTGATACTACCTGCTTCTGGAAGGGGCCATCCAGGACCTTGAACTTCTCCAGTTCTACAACCCCTGAACTGTGCAAGAAAGCCGAACAGGAAAAAATGAATAGATAGCATGATGTTGATTCATGTTCTGCTTTCCCTGGAGTAGGATAAAGCAACGATCGAAAAAGCAAGAGGCCTTTTCAAACAAATTACAAACAAATTACTGTCACAACAGGAAAGCTGAAATATTCTAAAAATTAAAATTGGTATCAGTGATCATGCTTACTTTCAACGTCATTAAGGTTTTAATGATGAGGCCAAAACTTTTTACAATCAAAAAAATTTCTTACATTTTCCAAACTCTACCTTCCATTGGACAACTGAAGATCGTAGGGAAATGGCTACAGTAATCCTGGCAGAGAAATCTTAGGGCTGAAAGCCTCGCGGAAAGCCTCCGCCAGAGCAAGGGTTGTTTTGGAGAAATAATCTGATGGAAAGTGCATGACGTGTTGTGTCCTAGAAAATATTCATTCTAGTTGTGAGCATGATTCTTAATTGTTATAGAGAATTTTCTAATATTTATCTATTACTTATTTAATAGTAGTCACGCAAATGATCTTCTAATAAATTTCTTAATTTACTGAAGCAGGTGGAGTGTGTTTCTCTATTCTATGGAACTCCATTTCTACAAAAGGCTGTATTCAGGTTTTAGTCTGTCTATAATAATGGTTATAGTAAAAGTAGCAGCAGCTCCCAGTTATTAGCTACTTCATTTTAATTATCTTATGGAGATTATCTCACTAAATCTTCATAATACTTAAAGTAGGTGCTACTTTATTTTCTATTTTGTACTTTAAACACTGATACTTAAGATAGTAACTGGACAAAAATTACAAAGCAAGTAAGTGGTGAAGCCAGAATTTATGTTCTGATCACCGTGGGCTCTTATTTCATGTGAATGCTCTTGCTGGTGAAGTCTGCCCTTTGCAACTCGGGTTTAGAACTGCAAAAGCTATAAAATAATAAAGCAAATATAAAATGGATTCAATAAAAAAAGAACACCAAGTATTTCTTGTACAATCATTTTCTAATATTTGCCTTCCACGGGTCACTTCAGTACAAAAGATGTTTCTATTATTTGTTCATTTAATCATTCATTTATGACAAATTAATTGAATACATATTTTACCTCAAACACGAGTGTATGTACTAGAGATAAAAGAGGTAATCAAACAGACCAAAATCTGCTGCCATGGACCTTAAGGGGAGAAAGAGGCAATAAAAATAAGATAGAGCGTATTTGAGAATGGTAAGAGCTCAAGGAAAAAAAATAATGTTCCGGTTCAAGATGGTAGCATAGGAGAATCTTGAACTCACCTCCTCCAACAGATACACAGATTTTATAGCTACACATGCAACAATATTTTCTAAAAGTAACCCCAAGATTGGCTGAGTGACTTTTACATAGGGGGTAAATTAGGAAAAAAAAAAACAAAAACAAATTCAAGTAGGTAGGAGAGGCCTACACAATTTCACCACAAACCCCACCACCGACACAACAACACACAATTGAGAGCGGCCTCAAAACCCTGAGCTTCCCCTGAGGAGGTAAGGATTTGAACCTCACATCTAGCACAATTTTTAAAACCTGAACCTGAGAAACAAGTCCCAAAACATCTAGCTTTGAGAGCCAACTTCTGGCTTATATTCAGAAGACCCACGAGGTTATAGCAGAGACTCTTTCCTTAAAGTGCTCACACACATGGACTCACGTAGCAGAGGCAGCTGACTGAAAAACACCCAGACTTTTTGTGAAAGAGGACCATTTGCTTCTCTTAAAGTGTCAGCTTGAGGAGCAGACATCCTCATTTAACATGCCTTTAGGGGCCTAATGAAATACACTTCCAAAATGGAGGCCAGTGAGTACCATTTTTATATACTCCCTCTGCCTGGCTCCAGCTCACCAGTATCTCCTGGAAAGCAGCTTCTGTACTCATCTGGTTCCCTGAGTTTTATGGCTGCTACTCATGACATAGCTTTGGATTGCCCAGCTCTGGTAGCCACTTGGGCTTATGCTAACAAGTGACAGGATTGTAACCAACAGAGGAAGTTTTTCAATTTTTTTTTGACGTTTATTTATTATTGAGAGACAGAGCATGAACAGGGGAGGGGCAGAGAGATGGGGAGACACAGAATGTGAAGCAGGCTCCAGGCTCCGAGCTGTCAACACAGAGCCCGACGCGGGGCTCAAACTCACAAACCGTGAGATCATGCCCTGAACCGAAGTCAGACGCTCAACCGACTGAGGCACCCAGGTGCCCCAAACAGAGGAAGTTTTTAGCTGGCTACCTCCCCTGAGCCACAATGGAGAGGGAAGAGGCTGAGGTGCTTAGTCTCAAGGAATTAGAAAACAAAAGAAGAAATGAAGCTCAAATTAATAGGAGAGAAAATAACAAAGATCAGAGCAAAAATAAAATACAGACAAAAAAAATAATGAAATTAGAAGCTGTGTATTTCAAGATACACAAAACTCATAAATCTTTAACTGGAATTGTCAAGGAAAAAAAGAGGACTCAATAATCAGAAATGAAGGAAAGATGTTAAAACTGATGCCACAGAAATACAAAGGATCATAAGAGATTGCTATGAACAATCATTGTGCCAAATTGGATAACTGACAAAAGAGAAAAATTCCTAGAAACACACACACTACCAAAACTGAATTATGAAGAAATAGAAAATCTGAACGGATTGATTGCTAGCAAGGAAATCCAATAAGTAACCAAAATTTTCGAACAAATCAAAGTCCAGGGCCACAAGGCTTCACTAGTGAATACTATCCAATCATTTAAAGAAGAATTAATACTATCCTTTTAAACTTTTCCACAAGAATGGAAGAGGAACACTTCCAAATCCTGTCTGAGGACAGCATTACTGTGATCCTAAAAGTCTTTGGCCTGGAGCAACTAGGTGACTCAGTCGGTTGGGCATCCAACTCTTGACTTCAGCTCAGGCTGTGATCCCAGGATTGTGGGACTGAGTCCTGTGTCAGGT
Organism: Lynx canadensis; assembly: GCF_007474595.2. Lineage (NCBI taxonomy): Eukaryota > Metazoa > Chordata > Mammalia > Carnivora > Felidae > Lynx > Lynx canadensis. Next base: position 46,735,457 of record NC_044320.2, on the reverse strand, counting down.
TTTGCATTGAGTGTGGAGTCTACTTAAAATTCTCCCTCTGTGTCTTCCCCTTTGGCCCTCTCCCCAGCTCGTGTGCTCTCTCCCCCTCTCAAATAATAATAATGATAAATAATAATAATAATAATAATAAAGAGGAAGGGACAGGAGGGGGAGAACAGAACAGAGAAGAAATAAACAATACATTAAAAATATGATATACCATGATCAAGTGAGATTTATTCCATGGGCACAAGAATGGATCAACATTCACAAATTAACTAACATGACGAACCACACTAACAAAATGGAGGATAAAAATCATAACTGTCTCAATAGGTACAGAGAAAGCATTTGACAAAATTCAACATCTGTGATAAAAACTCAAAGTGGGTACAGAGGAAACATAACACAATAAAGGCCATAACATGATAAACTCACAGCTAATCCTGTACTTAGTGGTGAAAACTGAAAGTTTTCTCTTTTCTTTCCTTTTCTCCCAACCCCCCCCCCCACCAATATGGGATAGGGGTGCCTGGGTGGCATAGTTGGTTTTCATTAAGCATCCAACTCTTGGTTTCAGCTCAGGTCATGATCTCCCCATCTGGCTTTGTGCTGACAGTGTGAAGCCTGCTTGGGATTCTGTGTCTGTCTGTATGTCTGTCTATCTCTCTCTCTCCCTCCCTCCCTCCTCCATAAATAAATAAACAAACTTTAAGAAAATATGGTATATATTGATTTTTAAACTGCAAATGGTCATTAGAAGTTTTTCCTTTAAAGAATTTATACAAAAAAAGAGAAATAGAAGGCAATGGTGGTGACCAGCAAAAGAAGTAATAATCACATTCATGTTAATGTGTGTGTGCCAGTTCTGTTTGCATTAACATTGGAAAACTCCAAACCTGGACCACAGAACCTCAAATCTGCAATTAGGATGTCTAGAGATGGGCACACAGAAGTCAAAGGTTTTCTTTTTCCTTCCTGTTGGAAGCTATATATCAAAGCTGTTTTCCTTCTGTACTGTCAAAGACCTTTTACATTCTCAGTCCTAGCTGTCCTAGACCTAACTAGGAAGAAACTTAGTTTGCAGTCCAACATAAATGGAGGATATTTCTAAAATAAATAATCAATAGCTGTTGCATTTTCAATACTACTTTTTCATTTTTTTTAACTTTTTTTTTTTTTTTTTTTGTCAAGAGAGACAGACAGACAAAGCATGAGCATGGATGCGAAGAGAGTGAGGGAGACACAGAATCTGAACCAGGGTCCAGGCTCTGAGCTTTCAGCACAGAGCCTGACGCAGGGCTCAAACTCACAAACCCCGAGATCATGACCTGAGCTGAAGTCGGACTGTTTACCGCCTGAGCCACCTAGGCACCCCACATTTTTTAAATAACCAAAAAAAGTGTAAAATTACAAAAATGTCATTGAAGAATAATATATCAAACTGTGGGGAAAAAAGGACAAAGTTGTATCACAACATTTCAAGATTAATATTCAGATCAAATTTTAACATAAAAAATATAGTCTATAGCTTTGTCATCTCAATAAATATGAACAAAATTAACAAACGAATTGGCAATCAATATGTTTTGATAAGGTAAATAAGCTTTTTTATATTCATGTGCAGTGACAAGCAAAATTATTGTTCTCTAATATTCTCTAAGATCAGAGAAAAGACCAGGATGCCCACTCTTGCTACTTTTTCCCAACATAGTGTTGAAGGCCTTAGCCAGAGAAATTAAGCAAGAAAAAAATATAGTGTCTATATTGGAAAGGAAGAAGTAAAATTGTCACTATTTGCAAATGATATATATAGAAAGCCCTAATTACCCACCAGAAAAATGTTAGAATAAATAATTTCAGGGGCTCTTGGGTGGTTCAGTTTGTTGAGCTTTCGACTTCGACTCAGATTATGATCTCAAAGTTTGTGAATTTGAGCCCTGCATCGGGCTCTGTGCTGACAGTTCAGAGCCTGGAGCCTTCTTGGGATTCTGTGTCTCCCCCTCTCTCTGCCCCTCCCCCACTCACATTCTGCTTGTCTCTCTCGAAAATAAACATTAAAAAAATGGGGCACCTGGATGACTCAGTCAGTTGAGCCTCCAACTTTGCCTCGGGTCATGATCTCGTGGTTCAGGAGTTCCAGCCCTGCATTGGGCTCTGTGCTGATGGCTCAGAGCCTGGAGCCTGCTTCAGATTCTATGTCTCCCTCTCTCTCTGCCCCATCCCTGCTCACTCGCTCTCTCTCATTCTCTCTCAAAAACAAACAAATTAAAAATTTTTTTAAAGAATAAATAATTTCAGTATAGTTGCAGAATACAAAATATACAAAAATCTGTTCTGTTTCTGTACACTAGTAATAAACTATCAAAAAGAAATTAAAGCAACAATCCCATTAACAACTTCATCAAAAAGAATAAAATATCTAGAAATAAATTTAACCAAGGTGGTGTAAGACCTGTATATTGAAAACTATGAGCATACATGAAAGAAACTAAAGACACACACACAAAAAATGGAAATATACTCCTTCTTCATGGGTTGGAAGAATTCTGTTAAGATGTCTTTAATACCCTAAGCAACCTGTACATTCAATGCAATCTCTACCAAAATTCCAATGATTTTTTTCACAGAAGTAGAACACACTGCTAAAAATTTATATGGTATTACAAAAGACCCTGAATACCTCAAATAATCTTTAGAAAGAAGATTTCTAAGGTACGGTATGGTATTGGCATAAAAACAGACATATAGGTCAGTGGAACAGAAAAGAACCCAGAAACACAGGTACGGTGAATTAATTTACAACAAACGAATTAAGACTATACAATGGGGAAAGGACTTCTTCAATAAATGTTGGGCAGCCACATGCAAAAAAAAAATGAAACTATTTTATACCATACACAAAAATTAACTCAAAATGGATAAAAGACTTGAATGTAAAGCCTGAAACCAAAAAATTCATGGAAAAAGACATAGGTAGTTAGCTCCTTTATATTAGTGTTGGCCATGATTTTTTGGATATGATACCAAAAGCAAAGTCCACAAAAGCAAATGCCAATAAGTGGGACTACATCCAACTAAAAAGCTCCTCACAGCAAAGGGAAGTAAAAAGCCTACTTAATTGGAGACAATATTTACAAATCCTATTCTCTATCTCTGACAATGACTTAATTTCCAAAATATATAAAGAACACCTACAAATCAATAGCTATAACACATAAAATTTAAAAATGGGCAGAGAATCTGAATAATCTGAATAGATGTTTTTCCTAAGAAGACATACAGATGGCTGGCTAATAGGCATATGAAAAGGTGTCCAACATCACTAATAATCAGGGAAATGCAAATTAAAGCCACATAGAGATATCACCTCACACCTGTTAGAATGGCTATCATCAGGAAGAAAAGAGGTGACAAGTGTTAGGATCAGAAGAGAACCCTTGTGTGGAAATTAGTACAGACACTATGAATAATAGTATAGAGGATTAAGAAAAATTAAAAATAGAACTACCATATGATGCAGTAATTCCACTTCTGGGTATTCATTTAAAAGTAACAGAAAATACTTATTTGAAAAGATCTACATTCCCTATGTTTATTTACAATAAGACATAGAAACAACCTAATTGTCTACCAAAGGATAAATAAGGAAAAGGTGATGCACATACACACATGAATATTATTCAACCATAAGAAGAATGAGCTATTGTGTGGACCTTGAGAATATTATGCTAAGTGAAAGAAGTCAGAGATAAGCAAATAAGCAAAGTATAATTTCATTTATATGTGGAATTTAAATACACACATAGACACATACACACAAACTTATAGATTTAGGTAACAGATTGGCGGTTGCTACAGACAGGCAGTTGGGTGTGGGCGCAATGGGTAAAAAGGGTCGAAGGATACAAACTTCCAGTTATAAAAGACATAAGTCACAGGATAAAATGTGTGGTAGGGTGACTATAGTTAATACCGCATTATATATTTGAAAGGTACTTATAGAGTAGATCATAAAATGTCTCCTCACAGGAAAAACACCCTTAACTATGTGTGGCGATGGAGGTTAACTAGATTTGCTGTGATGATCATTTCACAATACATACAAACACGGAATCATCATGTTGTAATCTAAAACTGAGAATGTTATATGTCAATTACATCTCGATAATATAAATGGACAAGAAATAGGAAATGAAAAAAAAAAGACAAATTTCAGATGGAGTGACCAAGGAAGGTCTCACAGAAAAGACGACTTATGTTGTGATGCCCTATGAAGGTAAGGGAATGTACCATGAACATATCTAGGGGAAGAACGTTTGGCCAGAAAAGCCATGCAAAGGACATGAAGTGTAAGCATGACTGATATTTTGAGGGAGCAGAGAGGAGACTGGTATCACTGAAACAGAATGGTTGAGAAGGAAAATGTAGGAGGTAAGATCAAAGAGGTAATAGGGAGCCAGGACCTATGGAGCTTACTAGAATATGGCAACAAATTTGGAATTTAATCTCAATGAAAACAGAAAGCCCTTGACCAGTTTTAGGCAAAGAAGTGATAGGATTTGACTTTCATTGACAGGATCACTCCAGCTAAAGAAGAGGCTATTGAGGGACAAGGGGCAGAAGCCGAAACACAAGTTAGGGGGCAGCTGCACTAATCCAGGCAACAGATTATGGTAGCTCAGACCACATAGCAGCTGTCCAAGTGCTGAGAAATGGTTATTTTTTTTTTAAGTAAAGTCAATAGAATTTGGCCACATATGTAAGGAGGGATGTGAGAAATAACCAAAAATAAATAATGTACTGCTTTTCAGTAACTGGAGGGAAAGAGTTTTCATTTACTGAAACAGAGTGGACTGCAACAGGAGCTGTTTGATGCAAACCAGATTAGGTTCTTATTTTTGACACTAACTTGAAATATGTAATAAAAATCTACCAGTGAATGTGAGTCAGCAGGTGTATATATCAATCTGAAGAAGAGAGAGGTGTAGATGGTAGTCCTTAGTATACTGATGGTATTTTACAGTCGAAAGTTAGAAGAGACCTAAAAGGACATGCATTTAGAAAAAGAGATCCAAAACCTGAGTCCTAGACACTCCACATTTTAGAAGATATGAAGGAGGTAAAGAGACTGAAGAAGCAAAGGTGACCAAAAATGATCAGAGAAGCAGGAGGGGGGAGAGCAAAAAGAATTGGTTTCCTGTAGTCAACAGAAATAAAGTGCTTGAGGAAAGAGAAAATAGTTCAATCTCTGAAGTATGGTGAGAACTGAAAACTGTCATTAGATTTGGCAATGTAAACACTTCCTAAGAGTGGTAGAGATGATTCCTGTTAGAGAGGATTCAAGAAAGAAGGCAACAGAGAAATGGTCAGTGTGTAAGGAAATTGGGGGCATATAAAGAGCAAAGGGTCAGTAGCTGGGAGAACTAGGTAGCAAGGAAAAAGTTTTATCTGCTTTCTACAGGGAGAAGTAGTATCTTCTTATGGTGATATGAATAATCATGTATCGAGAAGAGAACTGGTAATGCCGGAGGGGGAAGGGAGAATTCTTAGAGTAGGAACAGGAGTGGGACCTGATACACTGGCACAAGGCTTGTTTTGCAAGGAAAATGGAAATAGCAACTAATAACAGAATATGAGAGCACATAAATACGGAGGTGGGATAGCCAGTGTAACCCTCACACTTCACTACCAAAAGCTAGTAGATGCAAAATATAAATTCATGAATGACAGATCAAATCCAATAATAAAGGAGCCGAGTTTCCCAAATTTATTTGATCAGAGTATCTTTTGTTGTCTTGCACTTTCACCTTCTCCCCAAACATTAGCGTACCCTGTCTACTTCATATACTCTCCAGTAGTTTCCACAAGATAGTTATGTGCCACTTCCATCCTCAATAGGTCAGGCTAGAAAACCTGAACACCCAGTTATTTTTTTAATTTATACACACACAGACACACACATATCATGAGCTTAGGTTGTGGTAATTCAAGATAATCTATTTCAGTAATAAAGTCAGTGATTTCGAAGTTTGAGTTCACTGACATTACAGAAACAGGAGAGGAGGGTGTGGGTTGGGTCAGGGCAAGATGGGCTCAAAAGTGAAGCTCCCAAATGAATTTGAGATCCTAGAAGACCTGTATGTATCCTTATTGAAAGTATGAATTAGCAATAATTCTGTCAACCATCAGGAATAACGAAAAACTTGCCTTTCTCAGTCTTGGTTTAAGGTTGAGGTCAACAGCTCTTCCTTAGTAACTTGTAATCTCAAATTTACTTTCCTCATACACGAGTTTGCATTTAGATTTTTATTACCATACAGAGCTCATACCATTGGGGCATGAGGATAAACATAAAGAGCTTGCTTAAATCATGTTCCTTAGTAGAAGACCTTGAGAGGAGGACCAGTAGGCAAAAGGAAATACTCTCCAAGAGAAACCAGTTGCACAGGTGGGGGAAGGAGGACAGGGAGGAAAACAAAACAAAACAAAACAAAAAAACCCTAAACATGTAATCGCAGGCAAAGACGTAGCTTCAGCCTGTTCCTGTGTTCCTCCACTTCAGTAAATTGTACTTTTCAGTCGATGCTGCCTCAAAGCAAGTGAGCAGAGCTTTTCTACTTTCGCGCCTGTCAGCCCTATGCTACCATCTACCCAGTTGGGGACATCAACACTCAGTTAGTTAGACTCTGTACACACAAAAAAAATAAGTAAAATAGCTCCACTAGCCCAAAGGTGTCATCTCAAGGAACATACAGATGTGAACCACAAGAGGCAAAGCACATAGAAGTTGGGAGAAGGATACACATAGCCCGTAAAAAGGGATCAGGGGAAATCTAGGGGAACATCAGCTGTTTTTAGTATACAAGCCATTCTAAACAGTGTTTCTCCCAACCCGGTTTGTATATGAACTTAAAGAAAAGATTGAAGATGTGCTCAAACTCAAGTTACAAATACATGAGTAAATAACTTACCATGAGTGGAAGTCACCAGATACATCCTAAAGATGTCTTAAGCTAGAACTCTCAATTAGAGATATTTACAAAAATGAGTCATACAATAGCACTTAATAGGAAAGAGAAACACTAAAGGTACATATAGGAATTAAAGTAAAGAATTATACTTGGGAAAATCTCAATGAATGAAAGGCAGATGAGACACATTGAAAGAGAAGTGGTCGATCAGAAATAGACAGGAAGTCTTTACCACGCTGTAATACAAAGAGGCAGGAAAGAGCATCAGAGGCTTCTGGGGCAGAATGACAAAGCCAACCTATGTTTCGGCATTCATGATGGAGATGGAAGAGGGACTCATAGGCAAATAGCTGAGAGTTATTAAGAATTAATCAACTACTTAGATTTTCAGATACAGCATAAATACTTAAAAAAAAAAAAAAAACCTGTACTTTTCATAAGGAAACAGCAGAACAAAGAACATCTTGAAAAAAGGAACAAGCAGACTGAAAACAAACTTTTGAACATAAAAAAGAGCCAGGAGATAGTATATTATGGTGGCAACAGCTTACATGTGCATGTTTTGCTCTTACACACCCACCCACACACACACACACACACACACACACACACACACAATCCACTAGTATTCATGGACCAAAACATACTCAGAATTTAACTTTCATCCTTAGTACCCAACACACACATTCCATACTTAGAATTGTCTTAAGCATTTAATTCACAAATAACAATTTTAAAGTAGAGATTATTTTGTAATAAGGCCTCAGTCAATAGTTAGCTTCTGAACAAACGTGGTCAAAGAGGGGAACTTATGTTGAAAATATTCATTACACAAATTTCTACCCATGTTTTCTGAAGTGGAAGCCTATGCAGGTTACTACATGAACTCAAAATCACAAAAGTACATCTGACTTGTAGAAACCAAAAATATCTGTTAGTCATCTCCTTAGATTATAGAAGTGTTTCTTTTTAAAAACAAAATTCTACATTTCTATAAAAACAATTTCATATTTATTTATTAGAGACAGGCATGTGAGGTATCCATTTATTTTGTGAGAGCTGAATTTCTAAAAATTTAATTATAATACCAGTTGAACAGGTGGTTGTTATACACAGTTAAAACCTATTTTATCGGGGCGCCTGGGTGGCGCAGTCGGTTAAGCGTCCGACTTCAGCCAGGTCACGATCTCGCGGTCCGTGAGTTCGAGCCCCGCGTCAGGCTCTGGGCTGATGGCTCAGAGCCTGGAGCCTGTTTCCGATTCTGTGTCTCCCTCTCTGCCCCTCCCCCGTTCATGCTCTGTCTCTCTCTGTCCCAAAAATAAATAAACGTTGAAAAAAAAATTAAAAAAAAAAACCCTATTTTATCGTTGTGTGTGGAAAAGGGGAGAATTAGTACATGTCAAGTAGGTATGTACAATGTGTGTGTGCCTGTATACACAAGAGATTATACATGTTAAGTTTTATATAAAAATATGTAATGTAATTTGTATTTAAAAAGTTTTATTTAAATTCCATTTAGTTAACATACAGTATAATTTATACATGTATATACATTATATATAAAATTTATACACATAAATTATATAAATTCTATGAAAATAATATATACCTATCTTCTTTTAACTGAAGACAAGCTCTGAGGAAAAAAAATATCAGTATTTGGAATGGTTATTAATAAATCTCCCCTCATCCAATAGCATTTCAACTTCATTATCCAAAATAAAAGTAAAATTATGTAACAAGTATAGAGATGGAGAACAGTTTGTCATCTGACAAGTTATAATGCACTTTCCAAAGTATACTGCAGAGATTGACATAGCAGTGAAATTAGAACTTCACGGTTTCTTCCTTGTCCTGAACACTTTCAGGTGGAAAAGGGATAAAACTCAAACCATTAGTATAAAATTTATCTGCTTCAATTTCTCTGGAGGCATCCCCTTTTTCTATAGCAGAAATCACTCACTCCCTTTCTAGGGCTAATCCTTCTTTCTGGCCCCCAAACCAACCTTAGTCTGAGACAGTCAATACTGCACATGGATAGTTGTAACTCCATGTGCCTGGGCTCAGCTTCCGGTCCTGGTTCAAACAGAATCTCCTCTTCCCCTCAGATGGTAATAATTAGGCCACCTTCTCATCCCCAAGAGCTGTTGTTAGACTGGAGTTTCAGACCTGTTTCCCCTCTACTAGAACTGCAGATTGACTTAGTCACACTTGTCCCCCTCTCCAGGTCCTAAAGGGAAGTCCTAAAATGATCAATGATCAATACCTCCCGACATGAATACATCAAACATTTGGTATGCACATCTTGAATAGTACTTAGAACTGCCTGTTACATTAGTTTATATCGAGAGCAATCGTCACACTAACTACAAGACTCTGTAGAGAGAAATTGTGTATTATTACTCTCTGTAATCCAAGCACCTAGCAGTATCTGAATCATGGTGGTCTCTCCAACACTTTTTTTTTTTTTTTTTGAATGAAGTTCTAAGTGTTAGGACAAGAAAAATTGTTAAGTAGTAATTTTACATCACTTTGAAGTTGAAAGCCTTGCTGCTTGACTTCCCCTGGGCACTGTTAGTTTGACATCCAGGAACTGGGCCTTAGATTCAGTTGTAACATGGTGCCACTTCATTGGGCATCTGTGTTGACTGATGTCTAAAGAGGCCACCTATTAGTGCACCCAAAGACTACTACCTATAAGGACTGAATTTATCACTTTTCAGAAGCTAGTTCATGATCTCCACACACCTGAGGAAAAGTCCAGGGAAAAGGCTAAGCAGGGCTTCTTGAATTAAGTCAGATTATGCCTCCCACTGAAGAAAATAGAGATTGGAGATTTGGGGAAATATATTGGGATCATCTAGGTAGAAGAAAGCATGATCTTCCCGCTATTTGTAATGGGACCGGTCAATTTCTACTGTTAAAGGTAAAATAAACCTTAGGCTATTGAAAATGAAAGTATGGTATTGATTATAATATTAATTAGCAATATAAACAGGCACTTAACTGGTAGAATGCAGTTTCACCTTCTATGGATTAACTCTAACATTACAGAAACCCTCAAGAGCTAGGTCCCCTATATAATTCCCATGGTATAATGACTAAATAGACACAGGTAAGTACTTTTTTTTCAATTTAACTCACTTAACAAGTGGCAGAATTGGAATTCCAGGTCAAGTGGTAGGTTAAATTGTAGCAATGAGTATACACCAAATAAGAATTGAGCAACCAAACCAGGAAAAGAGACCACTGCAATGGAAACAATTTGAGGCAAAGATCCTACGATTTGAACTTCATAGGCCTATACCTTTTTAATGTTATTAATTATTATTATTATTATTTTTATTGGAGGAGCTGACACAGGATTACAATCCTTAATTTTAAGTCAAATAAGTTTTTTCTTTAAACCTACTGTGTATAACTACCTTTTTTAATTAAAGGAAATACTAACACCAAAAAGAGGAAGCATACAATTTCAGGATAAAAACATATATTTAGATTTTTAAAAATTTAGCAGTATGGAAAAAAATACTGCATTGCCCATAATTATTATTTCCCATTTTCTTTGTCTTCCATCCAGCAATGTTACACATTTTTGTGCTGGAAAACTAAAAGGAGAGAAGGTTTGGAAAGGCTGCATGGTTGGCCGAGAAAGCAAGCTTACTCTCATTCTCCCACCCTTCCTTGGTCTCCCCCATAAACACTCATCCTTCATATTTCAACTTAAAGTCTTGCTTATTTAACTCGTGAGATATTCTAAACCTCAGCTCTGTAAGAGAAAGACTGAGACGTGGAACTACCCGCCACTGCCTCCTAGAACTTGTAACAGTGTACCTGAGTAAATGGTTCTTAATTAATCTCTATTTTAAAAAAAAAATGCCAAAGTGTATACTTAACATTACTGCTTCTGTTGCAGATATATTAGAAATAGCATATGTAGAAATTACGGCAAATCACAACTTAGCCATCATGACCATTATAGTTTCCTCTGTGATTTCCACCAAAAGAAAATAGTAGAAATAATATATATTCAATGTCTGTGGCAACATTTCTTTTTAAGAATAATCAAAGCATGAAATAAATCATTTTTGAAGTGACACTTCTTCTAATAATCAAGGTTTTAAAGAATCTTTACATTTGGACATGGTTATTTCTCCTTGCACTATTTCCACTAAGCAAAACTGAGGAACACTTAATACATCTAATATCTGGTTATATCCTTAAAACCTTGCTATATTTAGGACTAGATTTTTTGTGGATATTAATCAATCTCAGGTAGACATAGGTCTACCACCTTTACTTTTAAATTTTCTTTTTTTTTAAATTTAATTTAGTTTTTTTTAACGTTTATTTATTTTTGAGACAGAGAGAGACAGAGCATGAACAGGGGAGGGGCAGAGAGAGAGGGAGACACAGAATCTGAAACAGGCTCCAGGCTCTGAGCTGTCAGCACAGAGCCAGACGCGGGGCTCGAACTCACAGACCGTGAGATCATGACCTGAGCTGACGTCGGACGCTTAACCGACTGAGCCACCCAGTCGCCCCTACTTTTAAATTTTCAAGTTTTTGTATATTTAATTCTAGAATCTTCTGTCTTCTCCAAATGTGCTTTCTAAGAATAAGTATGAACTAGAAATCAATAGGATCACTATTGATTTGATACCTTGTCCTTGGTTTCTCTAATCTTGTTCTGTGCATGCTCTAAGTAGTCAAAGCAGGTTTTGCAGAATTAGTACTGAAAAACTGACACACTAGCATGAAGGTCAAACTTAGAATTTCTGACCATGTTCAAACAGCCATTGATGAAAACAAACTTTAACACTTGTCCATCTTTGGCTTAGCAATAAAAGCGGTTAAAAAAAAAGACCATAGTTTTGAAAAAGAAGTTCAACCTAAGTGACAGAGAAACAAGTGTAATGCAGAAAACACTATCAAGCTTTTTGTAAGGGGTTGTTTTTGAACGGTGAGAAGTGGTCAAAAAACGGGTCTTATTATCACTGAATTTTGATAAAAGGAATTTGATGCATGGAGTCTTTTTTAACTTGAAAAGTTACATGTCAGAAGCAGGCAAGAGTTGCAAGGTAATATTTTATAAATCAATTGTTTAGGGAGAATTAAATTATTAAGGAATAGCAAGCCTTACTGTAGAAAGATGGCTAATTGTACTTGTAGGGTTAAGTCTATTTGCTTTTTTCTGTTACCACCTTATTATTACATGAACAATGTATGGCTGGCCTAGTGTTAATATCATATATTCTTGGCCTATAAGTTATAAAATATTAGATTTTCTTTACCCTCTCAATGATGACATGATTGCATCAATTTCTTTCTAATTTGCCTACAAACAAACCTCAGATCATGTGACAAGAGTATAAAGGTAAAATCTATGAACAGAAAGTAAGAGGAGCTTGAAAAAAAAAATCAAGCCAGAAACTTCAGAATATGAATAAATAATCTAAATCTGAAGCATAAGAAGAATAATCTCTCAAAAGAAATTTATCAACACATCCCAGCCCTGGAAGACACTGACAAAAATAGGAAATGAGCCGGGTAATATCGGAGTTCAAACTGTAGAAGAGAAAATGGCATCATAAATCAAAGTACAAATAATCACGGTGAAAATGCAAATATAGTTATACTGCCATGCCTGACTCAGAGGAATGAGCAAAACTCATTCTAATATTCCCAAGTGAATTATTTGGCACAAGGCAACAACTTATTACGATCATCCTCGTATTGAAGTGAAGCATTTTTTGAAAATTCTATGATTCTGATGGAAAAGGCAAAACCCCAAATGATCTGTGAAGTTACAATCCAAAATAGAATTTGTATTTATTGAGTTTCTATTACGGCTCAACCATGGTTAGTTACCAACTCAGTTTTATTTAACCTGCTCAAAAACCCCATGAAGTGAGAATATTTTTTCCCCATTGACAAATGAAGGAAATTGAGATTCACACTATTTTTAAGGAGTGTCAAAAAATTTATGAATGAGGACCTATAGTTTGTCATTCACAGAGAGAGAGACCATTGAGGGACCAGTTTTGGGGGGCAAGGTCATCAAAAGTGAGTGGACTTAATTTACAATTGAATCATCGATCTCAATGATTAGTTATGCGTCGCAGATTCTATATAAATGTACTTTCAGCAGCTGCACATCATCTATGGGTATTGTCTTATAAAAATAGACACCACCTTTTGACAGATATTGAGGATGCTCTATCAATTTCTTTATCATTTTTATGTCTATAGTATTACTGATGATTACAGATTATCATTTTCAAGTCTATAATGTTACTGATGATTACAGATGCTAGAAGTGCAATGCCACATTCAACATCAAATTTCTTAAGAAATCGAAATTAAGTAAATACATAAAATGCCTTTTTTTTTTTTTTAAGAGAGAGAGAGAGAGAAAGGGCATGCATGGGTGCACAAGTTGGGGAGGGGCTGAGGAAGAGGGAGATAGACCATCTCAAGCGGGATCCATCCCAAGTGCAATAACTGACCCTGGGCTCGATTTCATGACTCACCAGGAGATCATGACCCAAGTGGAAATCAAGAGTCAGACCCTCAGGGCGCCAGGGTGGCTCAGTCATTTGAGCATCCAACTTCAGCTCCGGTCTTGATCTCCTGGTTTGGGAGTTGGAACCCTGCATCAGGTTTGCTGCTGTCAGCACAGAGCCTGCCTCAGATCATCTGTCCCCTCTCTCCCTCTCTGCCTGTCCTCCGCTCATGCGCTTGCGCGCGCTCTCTCTCTCTCAAAAAAAAAAAAAAAAGAAAAAAAAAAAAAAAGAAAAAAAGAAACGCTCAAAAAAAATTTTTTTAAAGTCGGGCACTCAGCCAACTGAGCCACCCAGGTGGCCCCGAATACTTCCTTTTTAGAAGGTATTTATAATAACCTGTAAGGGTGAGGAAAACCTGGACGTAAAACTAGAGGTTCTTTAGCAAATACAGTGTTGAGCCATCATTGTTAGATACATCGTCTCTTGCCGGCCCGATTGTAAACTGTTTAGAACAAGAGCCATATCCTCTGGACCCCCCATACCACTTACGACAGATTTGTCCTCTATCTGTTCACTTGAAATGATTTTACTTAGGATGAAAGATTTCATTTGTACCCATTTAGTTAGGTTGCATCACTAAGACAAGTTAAGGCAATCTAACAAAACTGTCACACCATTTACAATCAACTGAAATAAAGCTGCAAATATGGAAGTGTGTGTGTTGCAAGAACTGAGGTCATTTAAAACAGGAAAGATCAAGCTCCCCTAAGTCTTTTTTGGTGAAGGGCATGTCCTTGATTTATCAAGCTTGCTGATGAAAGCTTTCTCGGCTTTCGACAGATAAAGTTTTACCTCAAAACTTCCCGCCTTATTTCCAATACGAGAAATTAAAAGTCCAAAGTTTTTTATGTAGAAAATTTATGCCGAATTTTATTTTTTCTAACTTCAGCTATCTTAAGGTTTTATGAATGTTGTTTTATTCGACACGCTGTTCCAATTTTCTCCTTTACTATTAACTTACTTTCTTCTCCTTTTCCCTTAACTCTAGTTCATTTAGCATCTTGAATTATGCAGCGATCGAGTCCTGGCAACACTAGCAAAGTAGGCAAATTTTGTGAGTGCAAAGATGATAAAGGGAAAAAAAAAGTTAAATAAAAAGGAATTCAACATAAAAAGGTACCTTCTAGAGGCACCTGG